>NC_133336.1:158407538-158623567 GCF_042186555.1 Aquarana catesbeiana
TAATACCTAAACCTGCAGGCATCATTCTGGTATAACCACTCAAAGTCTAGCAACATACCAGTACATTGCTGGTCCTTGTTGGGCATACATTGTAATGTTCTTTTTTTTATGCAGCTTGTAGGCAGCATGAAAAAAAGAGATTGATCGGTGGGTATTCCCACCATTAGAATACCGCCCTTCATCCACCCACTTCTAATGATGGGCATACATGCACCATTTTTTTTCTAACTGTGGTGGTGAAATCACCTCCTACAGCACTGGAGTCACTGATTTACGTATCGTGGGAGCAAATGCTGTTGCTGTCAAGATAAATAAACCCGTGCTACAGCTGAATGACGTACCCGCTAAGCAAATGATGGTTAACAATAAAACAAACATTACAGTATAACATATCATACCTGCAAAGCAAATACAATAAAACATAGTAAAAATAAAACAGAGAGAGAATGATAGATATAGAACAATAGTGAGTGAACAGTAGAGCGGACAGTAGAGAGCGAACATAAGAGAGAGAACAATAGAGAAGAAAAATAAAACCACCACTATTTTTGGCTTTTTTATTTTTTATTTTTTTGTGTGTGTTTTTTTTTCCTCACTTTTTTCACTTTTTTAAAAACTGTAAACTGAACGTTGCAGATTAGGGATTCTCAAAATGTGATGGCCATCACATCTTTTGAGACCCTGTATTCGTGTGCCTAGGACTGTGTAGTGCTGTACCCTATGCTAATACTCAACTAGTGTGTGGTAGCGTTTGAAACAGTCACCAATGCAAAGACCAGGTTGGTCAGGACAATAGGGATAATAAAAGCGGGTGTCACGCCTATATACGTGCTTTCTACAGACACGACATCTTCTTTGGGGGTTTCTTTGGGTAGGGGTACCAGAGAGGACATGCGGAAAATGCCTCTCATGCAGCCGGCTTACTGCATTTGGATTGGGAAGGTGAGCCACAGCCCCATCTGGAAACAGAAGGGCTGTGATGATCTCTTCCTGGAATTTAAGGAAGGATCCAGTTGGTCCTGAAGCTTTGTATAGCACAAAAGCATTCAGCAGAGCCAATTGAAATAAGTATACAGACACTTTTTTGTACAAGCATCTGGCCTTACGGGCAATTAGGTATGGCGCCAACAACTGGTCGTTGAGGTCTACCCCTCCCTTATTAAGGTTATATTCGTGGACACAGAGGAGTTTCTCCACAACACCAGTCGCCATAGGAGTTTGGACCGTCATGTCTGCGTGAAGGGAGGATAGAACAAAAACATTCTTATTATCCCTCCACTTCACAGCGAGCAAATTATTACATCTCAAGCAGGCTCTCTCCCCCAACCTAAGATGGGAATCTACAAGCCGCTGGGGAAAGCCCCAGCTATTAGATCGCACGGTGCCACATGCGCCAATTTGGTGATCAAACAAGTGACTAAAAAGTGGCACGCTTGTGTAATAATTGTCCACATACAAGTGCATACAAGTGGTACCCCTTTCCGAATAAGGTTGACACCAAGTCCCACACAATCTTACCAGCACTCCCTATGCAGTTCTCCGGCTTATGTAACTATCTCTTCCCTCATAAACCATAAAACTATATGTATAGCCTGTGGCCCTGTCACAGAGCTTATACATCTTGACCCCATATCTGGCACGCTTGCTGGGAAGATACTGTTTGAATGACAAAAAAAAACGTAATCAGGCACTCATCAATGCAGACAACTTTATGGGGAGTAAACAAGACTGCAAAGAGTTGGTTGAATTGGTTTATGAGGGGCCGAATTTTGTAGAGGTGATCAAATTCATGGTCACCCCGAGGACGACAGTGTTCATTATCTTTGAAGTGCATGAACCGCAAGATCTGCTCGTATCGTGTCCTGGTCATGGAGGCAGAGAACACGGGCATATGGTGAATTGGGTCAGTGGACCAATATGACCCTAATTCACTCTTTTTAGTTATGCCCATGAGGAGGGATAGGCTCAGGAAGGTCTCAAAATCGGAAACCGTAATTGGTTTCCAATCTCTGGCAACGGTCAGCTGGGGATTAGCGGCGATGAATTGACCAGCATATAAATTGCTTTGGTCCACAATAGATCTATAGAGATTTTCTGTGAAAAACCGTGAATAAAAATCAAATGACGTAAAATCAACTGTTTCCACCTGAATTCCGGGTTGGCCAGTGAATGGGGGAAGTACGGGTGCTGCAGCAGTGGTGGGCTCCCAATTAGGATTGGCGAATGCAACAGGAAGGGCACTATGGGCTTGATGGGCCTGTCTTCTTCTTGGTGGCAGTGGGACTCTACTCATGCTAGCCACCTCGCCAGCTTAAACTGCACTTATGGAACTCGCCACGTCACCAAGTGTTACTGCAGTGCTGGATGTACAACCAGGGTGTATTAGGCCGCTGGTGCTTGCCAGTTCACCAGAAGGATGAGTGGTGCTAGTACTGGCTCTCTGCTCTATACGAGGGACCTGCGGTTCTTGCACCTCACCCACAGCAGAAGAACGGGTCTGGTACGCCTGACCTTGGCAGGGACCACAACTCCATCGTCAGAGCTATCTGTCAGGGTGCCGCTGCTGTCTACAGGTTTGTATTCTGAGCCTGAATCTGACAGATGAGCGACTTCCACTTCACTAGTATACCTTCAATTTGACATTTTGGTCTCTAAATTTACTGGTACACTAGTGAGACTCACAAGAAAAAAAGCACCTGACTGTCAGCGACTGATTCAAACGCTAACAAAAAAACTGTTATTGTTCTCAGGGATCAGGCCTGCCTCTGCAAACGCTGCAGTTATGTGTGTTGTGTTTTTGTAAGTGACAGTGATAGATTGATACTGCACTTGGGTGGGCTGGACTGGGCTGGGATGAGGCGCTAAGCGCAGGTGCTAGCAGGTATCTGGGCTGATCCCGCTAACACTGCATTTTTGGGAACCCTAAACTGCTGGGGATGCTAATATAGTTCTGATCAAATCAGATATTGATCCTTTTAGACACTATACTACTAAGGGAGGCGTAAAGACTGGGAGGGAATATTGGCATCGATAAACACAGAACAGAAATGGAAATTCTTCAAAAAGACTGTTTGGGACCTCACTGCAAAGTATATTCCCACGGGCAATAAGTTTAAAAGGCTAAAGATAAAATCTATGTGACTCACGGTCAAAGTTAGAAAATCTATAAACAATAAGAAAAGAGCTTTTAAAAAATATAAAAATGAAGGAACACTAGTGTTGTTTAAATGCTACAAATAATTTAACAAATTATGTTAAAAGGAAATCAAGGATGCAAAAATTCAAAATGAACAACAGATCACAAAAAATAGTAGGACAAACCCCAAAAAATTCTTCAAATATATTAATAGTAAAAAGGTCAGGTCTGAGCATGTAGGCCCTTTACAAAATAATCTAGAGTGGTGACTGGGGACAAGGAGAAGGCTAATTTATTAAATACTTTCTTCAGCTCTGTGTATACAAAAGAGCATGGGGGAGCTCATGTCCATAATGGGGGTGGTATTGACACAGCCCCAAATGATCCACAATGGCTCAAAAGTGATATGGTCCAGAAATATTTAGACAGAATAAAGGTGGATAAAGCACCTGGACCTGATGGCATCCACCCACGGATCCTAAAAGAATTGAGCTCTGTAATTACAAGGCCATTGTATCTAATTTTTAGGGACTCATTAATGACGGGAATAGTACCACTGGATTGGCGCAAGGTGAACGTGGTGCCTATATTTAAAAAGGGGTCAAAGTCTTTACCAAGTAACTATAGATCTGTTAGTTTAGCTTCTATAGTCGGGAAGATACTGGAGCATTTAATGGAAAAAAACATTTTAAGCAACAGACAGCATGGATTCATGAAACACAGAAGTTGTCAGACAAACCTGATTTCTTTTTATGAAGAGGTAAGTAAAACCTTGGACAGAGGGGTGGCTGTGGACGTGGTATACTTGGATTTTGCAAAAGCGTTCGATACAGTTCCGCACACACGGCTCATGTGTAAGTTAAAGTCTACAGGCTTGGAAATATCAGTTTGTAAATGGATAGAAAACTGGCTAAGAGACAACATTCAGACAGTAGTGGTTAATGATTCTTACTCTGAATGGTCTAAGGTTATCAGTGGTGTACCCCAAAGTTCAGTGCTGGGACCCTTACTCTTTAATATCTTTATTGGGTCTGGGATCAAAAGTAACATTTCTGTCTTTGCAGATGACACCAAGCTATGCAGTGGAATAACGTCCTTACAGGATGTCTCCAATTTACAAGCTGACCTCAATGCTCTGTCTAATTGGGCATCTATGTGGCAGATGAGGTTTAATGTTGAGAAATGTAAAGTTATGCACTTGGGGGCTAAGAATATGCATGCATCATACATACTAGGGGGAGTACAACTGGGGGAATCTGTAGTGGAGAAGGATCTGGGGGTTTTGGTAGATCATAAGCTCAATAATAGCATGCAATGCCAAGCTGCGGTTTCCAAAGCGAGCAAAGTCCTTTCTTGTATTAAGAGAGGTATGGACTCCAGAGAGAGAGATATCATTTTACCCCTGTTCAAATCATTATTAAGACCTCATCTGGAATATGCAGTTCAGTTTTGGGCACCAGTTCTCAAAAAGGATATCGGGGAACTGGAGAAAGTGCAGAGAAGGGCAACCAAACTGATAAGAGGCATGGAGGAGATCAGCTATGAGGAAAGATTAGAGGAACTGAATTTGTTCACTCTTGAGAAGAGGAGAATATGGGGGGATATGATCAACATGTTCAAATATATAAGGGGTCCATATAGTGAACTTGGTGTTGAGTTATTCACTTTACGGTCAACACAGAGGACAAGGGGGCACTCTTTACGACTGGAGGAAAAGAGATTTCATCTCCAAATACGGAAAGGTTTCTTCACAGTTATGCCCCGTACACACGGTCGGATTTTCCAATGGAAAATGTCCGATCGGAGCGTGTTGTCGGACATTCCGACCGTGTGTGGGCTCCATCGGACATTTTCCATCGGATTTTCCGACACACAAAGTTTGAGAGCAGGCTATAAAATTTTCCGACAACAAAATCCGATCGCGTCAATTCCGACCGTGTGTGGCCAGTTCCGACGCACAAAGTGCCACGCATGCTCAGAAGAAATTCCGAGACAGAACAGCTCGGTCTGGTAAAATTAGCGTTCGCAATGGATACAGCACTTTCGTCACGCTGCAATGTAAAAAATGGTTTAATACAGCGCACTCTCTTCTTCTTTATAATGTGAGAAGATTGAAGAAGTTTTGCTGCTCATATTCACACAGACTTCTCTCAAACTTCTTTCTTTATTATTTATCGTGATTCCCTCAATATATTTTGATTTGTCACATCTGACAAATTTTTTTTTTTGTTGTTTTATTTTTTTATTTTTTCTTTAAAGGCTGTTTTTTGTTTTTTTTGGGGTTTGTATTTTTTTCAAGGCTGATCTTTGTTTTATTTTATTTTTAGTTTTACTCCATAATATTTTTGTGTGTGTTTTGTGTGTCAAGTTACCACAACACCATTGATATCTTATATTATTTAATCTCAAGAAGGTTGCTTGGTGTTGGTGTCCCTTGTTAATTTCACATTGTGTTTTTGAAATGTACTTGAATCCTCACAAACTGTCCTTTTTTAAGGAAAACACACATAGGCAAGTATAATTGAAACAAAAAATCCTTTATTAAGGGCTCAGAACCAAACAAAGAGGGAGGCAAGGCTGGAGAAACATCAGAAATTGGTGAAGCCTTGGACCCCCAGGGCAGACATCAATTATTTAACATCCAAAATTGGTGGGCTGAGGAGTCCATATCTAAGGGAGTGCAGTCTGGTCCAGAAGTCCCAGAGATCGGGAAAGCAGCAGATGGCTGCATCTTTTGCCAGACCATACTGGACCCAGGGTCATCACTCTCTGGTCTTCTTTCCATGCTTCCTTCCACGCTGTGGCTCTGGAGTTGGAGATGTGGCAGGAGGAGGAGTAGGACCTGGAGGAGGAGGAGTAGGACCTGGAGGAGGAGGAGGAGGAGGAGTAGTAGGACCTGGAGGAGGAGGAGGACTATGTGTGAGGTCACAAATGTGGGTAGCAGATGTTATATGGCCCCTCAACCCCTTATTGAGAGCTTCCAAAATTAAGGACTCACACAGGAGTCATTGGCCCGCCTCCATCTGCAGCATTTTGCAGGCAGTTATGCAAGCAAAGTCCTCCTCCACACTGTGGGGGCTTCTCAGGGCCTCTGTAGCCTTCCAAAAGAGGCCTATGGCAGCCTCCTCCAGGTTACTCCTCTTCCTGCCACTTTGTCTTTGAAGGTGTAGGGGAGGGACCTGGGTATCAGGCAGCACCTCCTGGCTGAGACTTCCCTGTGTATGAAAAAGGGACATGGTTTTAGTTTTTGCATCATCAATCACAATCATAAATTAGTACTCCAAACTAACATCTAGTTAACATCATTGATTGGACAACCAGAAATATTTAGAAGAATGCTATACCTGGCTCAAGCTGGGCTCCTCCACATGTTGCTGCCTGGAAGGCCCAGGTTGGGCGTTAGAAGCCTCAGCTGGGGGGGAAGGAAGCGTGGAAGGAAGACTGGAGAGTGCTGGCCTGGGTTCAGTCTGACCTGCCAGAAAATGCAGCCTGTCATAGTACCACAGCCTGGGGACATAAATGTCATCTGCAGCTCCTGATCTCTGGGAATCCTGGACTTTATTGTGCTCTCTTAGATAAGTGCTCCTCAGGCCACCAATTAGGATCTTCAAATAGGTGATGTCTGCCGTGGGGAGCACCATCTTCACAAATTCCAGCAATTGATCCAGCGCTGCCTTCCTCTTTGTTTGGTTCTTATATTCAGGGTGGTTTATCTCCCACAGACAAGGCAGCTCCCTAAACATATCAATGAAGATTGGCATAAAGTCCTTATCTTTCAAGATATCCATTTTCACTGCAAGACACAACACAAGACAAACCCTAATGTCATCCTAAAGTCTTGTAAACTTGTGCAAATACAGGCCTCAATCTAGAAGCCGTATAGGCCCAATGTTAAATCTTACGTTCGTTATCACGATCGGCGCCTCCGTTACTCCTTCCTCCGCTCACAGATCGTACTTACTATGCACGCGTGTTACGCTTTATAGACACTGCGCATGCGTGAAACTCCGCCCGCCCCTGATGTTCTTTCTAGTCTATTCCCCGCCCCTTCTCATTCGGCGCAGTGGGGAAGAGCACATGGTGGAGTCAGAGCAGGTGTCTGAAATTTACACCAACGAGGAGGAGGAAAGCCGGAGCCTGAAACGTCCCGATCCAGAAGGAGACGATATAAGGCATCAAATATGTCCTTTGAGGAGATGTTGGAGATGGTCGACATAATGAAGAGGGCCGACTATGATGGAAAGTATGGACCTTACCCCAACCCCAATGTCCGAAAGGCCAAGATCATGGCGAAAGTGATCAAAAGTCTGCATCGGAATTTCGGGTACGTCGATCGAAAGATCAGCTCAGGAAGAGGTGGTCAGAGCTGAAATTAAGAGAACACGAGCAGTACAGAAAGATCCGGAGAGTGCTGCAAAAAAGTAAGTATTTGTGCTGTGTTCCTATTCTTTTTGTCTTTATTACGTTCGTGCTGCTCCATGTGCTTTTCTTAACTGGTAATCCAGTTTAAAATGTCAACTTTCATGTTAATGGGCACATTATTCGTTCGTATCAAACATTTTTCTTTCGGCCTATAAAACACCATTGTTTGGGCCATATGCATTTGCCAACATTTTTTAGGGCCTACTTGTCTGAAAATAATTTGGTTGTGTAGATGTGTTTGTTAATAGAATGAAATGCAAACTAGATTCTGTGTAAGGAGAGGACACTCAGCAGCTGTTTAGACATCTGGACTCTGGAGCACTAGTGTGGGACACAAGAACACCCTTTTTATTAGGGGGCCCACACAGGTGCTCCAGTGTATACTATAGGGGTGTCTCCATCTGTGAAGCTTGTACAAAACAGGTAAAGTATTGAAGTTTGACAAAGGACACTAAAAATTCTACATCTTGGAACTCAGCCAAAATAGACAATTGTACCCCACTTCCAAGCAATGTTTCATATTTATAGTTCTTCCCTCAAATATCTGTGTGCTAAGTATACAATTTTTTTTTTACATAGGGGAGAAAAGACTCAGAGGACACCCCTCATCTGAGGAGACCAGAGACCCCCCACCTCTGGAAGAAGGGGAAATCCAACCAAGACAAAAAGAGCAGGAGGAGGAAGACGTGGTGGAAATTGGCACCACAACAGGTGAGTGTCTGCGACCACAGGCTCAGGTAAGAGATGGATGCTGGCATATTTATAATACATGGTGTGTTTTTGTTTCTATCTTTTTAGGTGATCGTGATGTTGTGGATCCAGATCCTTTCACCTCGGAAAGTGCACAGATCCTGATTGGGGAGATCATGGGGTATAATAGGGACTTGTTCTTCAAAAAAATAAGAACATCATTGGTGTTTTGGGGAGAGTTTAAAACCCCTCCAAATCCCTTTGTTTTATGGTGTACTACAATTTTTACATTTTTTGTCAAATAGTAGAAAAGCCAAATTTTGAAGATGCACACAGTATGTCAACATGTGCTATCTGCCATCACAGCAGATCAATGGACACGTTTTGAGGGTGCAATCCCTTCCTCAATAATAAAGTAGCTGAGAGGGAGGGGTTGCTCCCCCAAAACACGTCCCTTGATCCCCCGTGATGGCAGGTAGCACATGTTGACATTCGTAAATTTGTGTGCATCTTCAAAATTTGGCTTTTCCGGGGGTGACTTCACCCCATCTGAACGCAATATCAAACACAGTTCCTAAATACTCATGTCTGATATTGCCTTCAAGTTCTACCAAATGTGAACTTTGTAAGTTCAAGACTTGTGTCTTTCTTGTTGGTTTTAAACATGCCTGTTTTATCTTAAATAGACATTTCTACTTTTTCTAATGCCACCCCAAAAATTGTTATACAACAAACATGCTGGTTTGTTTTAAAAACCTTTTCTAAATGCACATGTGATTGTGCTGGTATTAAAAAGATTGTTAATCAAGAATGTGTGGATTATTGTCTCAACGCTCCAACACTTTTGTGATGCTCTAATTGCTGCTTTCTGTGACAATGGGGGTTATTTCCTAAGGGCAAATCCACTTTGCACTACAAGTGCAGTTTCAAGTGCACTTGTAGTGCAAAGTGTCTTTGCCTTTAGTAAATAACACCCAACAATGCTTTGTAAGGTTACACAATCACGCCATTTTCAGGACTCCACACATTTCTGTCAGGGTCAGCTAAAACAAACACAAGCAGTAAATATCACCAAAGATTTGCTTAATTTTTTTTTATTTGAAAAAGGTTTCACACATTGTCTGTCATATTGATAGCCCCCCTACCCGCAAGTAATTCAAGGTATCTTAGCCGGACATCACGGGCACTCAGGGAGGGCAAGCCAGGACGGTCACTTTCAAGCGCCGTCGGGGTTGGTTCATTTTGAATTCCAACCTAAGGCCCAATTGAGCCAGCATAGTTGGCAGAATGTTGCCGTAAAAAGTTGTGTAGAACACAGCACGCCAGGATGTGATTCAGTTTGTACTCCGCCATATGTATGGGTGTAAGAAATAGGCGGAACCGGCTGGCCATGATTCCAAATGTGTTCTCCACCACTCTTCTGGCCAGCCGGTAATTAAAAACCCTCTGGTCCGGGGTGAGGGTCCTCATTGGGAATGGCCGCATAAGATGGTCCCCCAGCGCAAAAGCTTCATCCGCAACGAAGACGAATGGGAGTCCTTCCACATTGTCTTCTGGAGGTGGCAAGTCCAAGCTGCCATTCTGGAGACGCCTGTAGAACTCCGTCTGGGCGATGACTCCACCATCGAACATCCGGCCATTCTTCCCCACGTCCACATACAGAAATTCATAAGTAGCCGACACCACCGCCAACATCACAATACTATTGAACCCCTTATAATTATAATAGTACGACCCCGAGTTGGGTGTTGGGACGATGTGGACGTGTTTCCCATCAATTGCCCCTCCGCAGTTAGGAAAGTCCCACCACTGGGCAAAGTGGGACGCTACAGTCTGCCATTCCTGTGGCATGGAAGGAAACTGTGGAGGAAAACATAAAAAAAAGTGTCTTTTTGCACAACAACATGGAAAACAGATTAGACACAAACATTCTTGGCCAACATCAAGATAACATTGATTTATGGGAATTTTTAAAGACCAAAGTATAAGGTACACCTATCATATCCCCCCCCCCATGGGCCATTTCTAACATTATAGGGGGGGGCTCTTGGACAGGTAACCCTCTCCACTTCATTGAGAGATGAATGCCTAAATAATGTGTACTACTTTGAACAGCCCCTCCTTAGTTACACTATTGGCAGCCCACTGGACAGGTAAGAAGTGTCATAATACAAAGATATAAATACACACTGTACACATTTGAGCACATTTGGACATTCTGCTATTACCTATCAAGATAATAATAGGATGCAAAAACTTTAAACAATACCATTTGAAAGTATACAGGCAGGCCTTTGCACTACATAATTGAGGAATTCATCAATAAATATGACCACAAATGAGATGGGTATAGTGTGTATGGGTTTGGCAAAGTCAGCAGATAGATGATTGAGGATAGATAGAGAATTGGTATCAGCTGACTTAGCAGTTGGGGGGAGGGAGGGTTCCAAATGGTTTGGGGAACCCCCCAAAAAACCTCTGGCACTCTGCCTGAATTTAAAGCACAAATCAGATTTCAATACATTTTAGGGGGTGTTTGGGGTAAAGCACTACTATGGAGCTGATAAAATACATTGTTAAGTGACTACATGAGGTGAATATAGGACCAGGAGACCATGCTGGGGAGGAAAGTGAAGGCAAATATGTATGAAGGACAACAAAAATAATTACATAAAAATCCAGCATGCATGAGAACAAAGGGGACATTCACAGCATATTCCAATCAGGGTAATTAGGGAATGAGGAAAGAAATACAATATATTATCAAACATTAAATACAATAAAATGTGATATTAAAGGATAAATCTTACCTTAATATACTCCTTCTGCAAGACCTGTATGATGGCAGAACAGGTCTCTGGAATAATGATCCCCAGAGCCTGGGGGGAGATGCCTGTTGAGAACTTCAAGTCCTGCAGGCTTCTCCCCATCGCCAAGTACCGCAGGGTGGCGACTAGCCTCTGCTCCGGAATGATGGTTTGCCTCATGCAGGTATCCTGCCTGCTAATATAGGGGGTCAGCAAAGCCAACAAACGGTGAAATACGGGGTCCGTCATCCGGAGAAAGTTCCTGAAATCATCAGAATTATTCTCACGGATCTCACGGAGCAAAGGCATATGACAGAACTGGTCACGCTGAATCAACCAATTCTTGGTCCATGAACTCCTCCCCACCCTGTTCATGGACTGGGCTTGTGTCAAGGTCAGGACCCCAACACCAAGCCACCGCACAGCACGAACTCTACAAGGAGTAGGTATACGCAACATGGCTAGAAAACGGTCGGCTGCTCAGAACGAAGTAACAGAACGCACTGAAGAACAGCAAGGCCTGTGAAGAGCGACCTGAAAAACAGTAACGAACGAACAAGAACACAATGACAAAGTCACGCGTAGCTTGCTTGCACGCACTGAAGAGCAGATACAAACCCACAAGCACAAACTGAACAGCAGAAAACGATCTGAAAACCACGAGTCTGAAAAAGTGCGAATCGTCTCTCACCAAACTTTTACTAACACGAGATTAGCAAAAGGAGCCCAAAGGGTTCCGCGCTTGATTCTGAACTGGCCTTTTCTAGTCTCATCGTACGCGGTGTACGTCACCGCGTTCTTGTCGATCAGAAATTCCGTCAACTTTGTGCGACCGTGTGTACGCAAAACAAGTTTGAGCCAACATCCGTCTGAAAAAATCCTAGGATTTTGTTGTCGTAATGTCCGATCAATGTCCGACCGTGTGAACGGGGCATAAGAGCTGTGAAAATGTGGAATAGACTCCCGCCAGAGGTGGTTCTGGCCAGCTCAGTAGATTGCCTTAAGAAAGGCCTGGATACTTTCCTAAATTATTATTATTATTATTATTCAGGATTTATATAGCGCCAACAGTTTACGCAGCGCTTTACAATATAAAATGTACATAATATAACTGGGTACTAGCATTTATAGGTAAAGTTGATCCAGGAAAAATCTGATTGCCTCTTGGGGGATCAGGAAGGAATTTTTTCCCCTGCTGTAGCAAATTGGAGCATGCTCTGCTGGGGTTTTTTGCCTTCCTCTGGATCAACTGCGGGTATAGAATTGGGTATATTGGATTGTACGATATTTTTTTTTTTTTTTTTTTCTTTTATGGTTGAACTGGATGGACTTGTGTCTTTTTTCAACCTGACTAACTATGTAACTATGTGGGTGTTAGCGCTACTGGTACTAATCTGACGCTGCTGGGGCGACGCAGACCCTATCTGACGCTAAAACCTAACTTTGATCACCCGCCAGGTGATAAGGGGGTTAAACCTTTATTTAGGTAAAATACGGCGGGTGCCCTGATGCTATAAAAATAAACTAGCTAACCTGCGTCACCCATGCTCCTTATACAGTTATCAGTGGTGATAGGGGGTAATCAAAGCTTTATTAGAGGGTTAGGGGGGTCCCTAGACCTATCTGGACCTAATACTAATTAGTGATTTTTGTCACTAATGACACTAGTACAGCGATCAAAAAAAAATCTGAAAATCTGAAAAAAAAAATCTGAATGCTGCACTGGGTGACACAGTGACAGGGGGTGAAGGGGTTAACTGGGGGGTGATTGGGGGTGAAATGTGTGCCTACGTGAACTGGTTTCAGTGTAGTGTTGGTGTACTTTCTCTGAGATGCTCTCTCTCCTCGGTCTGGAACGGAAAAGATCAACACGAGGAGAGATGACATCACTTCCCCTGTCAGTGTTTACACTTACACGACAGGGGGAGGGTCTCATTTGCCAGGACTGATCACCAGGTCCAGGCCAGATTTCATTGGCCTGGGCCTGGGGATTGATCGGTTCTGGATCGAATCCAATCGTCACAGCTGCCGAGCGGTTGAGCGCCGACGTAACATGACAGCGATTCGCCTGCCCATGCCATTCTGCCGTAGTACAACTGCGGTGGCTGGTCTGGAACGGGTTAAGGTTAAATCTCTTTTCTTCTAATTTGAATGAGTGGCCACGAGTCTTGTTAAACTCCCTTCCGCAAAAAAGTTTTATCCCTATTGTGGGGTCACCAGTATGGTATTTGTAAATTGAAATCATATCCTCTCTCAAGTGTCTCTTCTCCAGAAAGAATAAGTTCAGTGCTCGCAACTTTTCCTCATAACTAATATCCTCCAGACCCTTTATTAGCTTTGTTGCCCTTCTTTGTACTCGCTCCATTTCCAGTACATCCTTGCTGAGGACTGGTGTCCAGAACTGGACAGCATACTCTAGGTGCGGCCGGACCAGAGTCTTGTAGAGCGGGGGAATTATCGTTTTATCTCTGGAATTAATCCCCTTTCTAATACATGCCAATATTCTGTTTGGTTTGTTAGCAGCAGCTTGGCATTGCATGCCATTGCTGAGCCTATCATCTACTAGAACCCCCAGGTCCTTTTCCATCCCAGTGTATAGATTGCATTCATATTTTTGCCACCCAAATGCATTATTTTACATTTTTCTACATTGAACCTTATTTGCCATGCAGTCGCCCACCCCATTAATTTGTTCTGATCTCTTTGCAGGGTTTCCACATCCTGCGAAGAAGATATTGCCCTGCTTAGCTTAGTATCGTCCGCAAATACAGAGATTGAACTGTCTACCCCATCCTCCAGGTCGTTTATGAACAAATAAACAGGATTTGTCCCAGCACAGAACCCTGGGGGGCCCCACTACCCACCTCTGACGATTCTGAGTACTCCCCATTTATCACCACCCTCTGAACTCGCCCTTGTAGCTAGTTTTCAATCCATGTACTCACCCTATGGTCCATGCCAACGGACCTTATTTTGTACAGTAAACATTTATGGGGAAATGTGTCAAATGCTTTTGCAAAATCCAGATACACCACATCTACGGGCCTTCCTTTATCTAGATGGCAACTCACCTCCTCATAGAAGGTTAATAGATTGGTTTGGCAAGAACGATTCTTCATGAATCCATGCTGATTTCTGCTAACGATACTGTTCTCATTACTAAAATCTTGTATAAAGTCCCTTATCATCCCCTCCAAGAGTTTACATACTATTGATGTTAGGCTAACTGGTCTGTAATTCCCAGGGATGTATTTTGGGCCCTTTTTAAATATTGGTGCTACACTGGCTTTTCTCCAATCAGCTGGTACCATTCCAGTCAGTAGACTGTCAGTAAAAATTAGGAACAATGGTCTGGCAATTACTTGACTGAGTTCCCAAAGTACTCTCAGGTGCAAGCCATCTGGTCCCGGTGATTTATTAATGTTAAGTTTCTCAAGTCTAATTTTAATTATGTCCTCTGTTAACTATGGAGGTGCTTCCTGTGATGTGTCATGAGGACAAACATTGCAGTTTTGGTTACTGAAGCCCCCCGATTTCCTCGTGAAGACTGAGGAGAAGAATAAATTCAATACCTTTGCCATCTCCCCATCCTTTGTAACCAGATGTCCTTCCTCATTCTTTATGAGGCCAATATGGTCTGTCCTCTCTTTTTTACTGTTTACATACTTAAAGAATTTCTTGGGATTTTTTTTGCTCTCCTCCGCTATGTGTCTTTCATGTTCTATCTTAGCCGTCCTTATTGCATCATTACATTTCTTGTTGCATTCTTTATAAAGTCTGAATGCTGATGATGATCCCTCAACCTTGTATTTTTTGAAGGCCTTCTTTGCTTTTATATGCATTTTTACATTGGAGTTAAGCCATCCAGGACTTTTGTTCCCTCTTTTAAATTTATTACCCAATGGGATGCATTGGCTAATGCCCTTATTTAATATGCTCTTAAAGCAAACCCATCTTTCCTCCGTGTTCTTTGTTCCTAAGATTTTATCCCAATTTATGCCTTCCAGCAAGATTCGTAGTTTTGGGAAGTTGGCTCTTTTGAAATTCAGTGTCTTTGTATTCCTCTTATGTTTCCTATTTGTGTGATTTATACTGAAGCCAATTGACCTGTGATCGCTGTTACCTAAATTGCCCCGTATTTCCACATCCGTGATCAGGTCTGTATTGTTGGTAATCAGCAGATCCAGTAACGCTTTATTTCTAGTTAGTGCGTCTACCATCTGACTCATAAAATTTTCCTGCAAGACAATTAGGAACTGGCGAGCCTTAGATAATTGGTTCCCTCCGCCCAGTCTACGTCTGGATAATTAAAATCCCCCATTAACATAATCCCCCCTCTACCAAATTAATTGGACCAGTGCACAAAGCAAGGTCCATAAAGACATGAATGATCAAGTTTGGGGTGGAGGAGGAACTTGACTGGCCTGCACAGAGTCCTGATCACATCCCGATAGAACACCTTTGGGATAAATTCGAGCGGAGACTGCGAGCCAGGCCTTCTCGTCTAACATCAGTGCCTTACCTCACAAATGCACTACTGGAAGAATGGTCAAACATTCCCATAGACACACTCCTAAACCTTGTGGACAGCCTTCCCAGGAAAGTTGAAGCTCTTATAGCTGCAAAGGGTGGGCCAAAACTGGGATGCCATTAAGGTTCATGTGCATGTAAAGGCAGGCGACCCAATACTTTTGACAATATAGTGTATTTAGGCTTTTCTTCCACTGTAAAGAATAATAACAACTCATACAAGTTTAATAGTATACTTTTTGAAAACCAGTCACCACAGGGCCTCTTTACTAAATGCAGGATCCTGTCTTTTAGGCCTCAGTAGTTTCTGGTTCCCTCTGTTGAGGAGAGTATGTGGCAATGCTCCTTTAAAACAATGGCTTTTTCATTTACTACATAACTTGTGACATTCACAATGAGGGCAGAGTAAGCAGGAGCTTTTAAGACGGTGTTTTTCTTTTATTGCAACATGGAATGATTATAGTTAAACCTTTAAAGTGACTACAATTGATATCTCCCTTACCCCTGATGAAGGAGGTGTAATTAACTCTGAAACACATTGGTTGGAGAATATCACTTTGCATCATCCATCTACCAGTTTGTTTACTTTTAGTCGCTTTGGCCATGTACATTCCATATGTTTTTAATCTGTGTGTTTAATAAAAATTACATATTTTGTACTCATTTTATTGTTATATGTGTTTAGTGCCTGAAAAGTCCTGTTCAAAGGGGAATGCCTGTTTTTTCACTGTTGTATTTAGGGATGTGGCACCCCATGGAGTCAATTACCAATACCCCCCGAAATCTATCAACTTGGGTACATTCAGCCTGCCCATACATGGTTTGAATCATAGCTGGTTTCTGCTGAACCAGCCCAGATTCGAATTGTCTATGGCCAGCATAAGTCAAAAAATGCATCTTAAAATCATTTTAGAGTCAAATATGTTTTTATTAAGTTTGCAAGGTTATACAGAGCCATTAAACATTGGCAAAATGTAATATAAAACGATTAGCATGGTAGAAATCAGTTCGCCTGTGCACAAACTATACATATAAAAGGGCAGAGTATATTAAATTGAGTGAATATTAGTTTGGTTTAGTTTCGATCCCATGAGTAATATATAAACCATGTAACAGAACAGCTACAGTTCGTTAATTTCAACGTCTGCTGTTTATATCATAAGAAAGCGGGGAAGGGGAGAGTGGTGGAATAGAGAGAAGTAGAGAGGAGAGGATAGAAGGTAGGGAACAGGTAAGGGTAGGAGGGTCAAGTCGAGCTGGCAGGCCCTGGGGCAACACATTGGGAGCTCTGGATGGGATTTATTGAGTCAGGTGGCTTTAGCAGATTTTTCAGAGCATTTGAGGTGGCATAATCAATCCAGATTAGCCACATAGTTTTGAATTTATCGTAGGTGTCATTGTCTAAGGCGATCATCTCCTCCATTCGCATGATATCGTTAACAATGGAGACCCAGGAGGACAGCTGTGGGGTGGTAGTAGTCTTCCAGTAGAGTGGTATGAGTTGCCTAACTGCTGAGAGAAAAAAACGAAGCAGGGTTCGTTTCTGAGAGGGTATTGAACCTGATAACATGGACAACAGCGCCACTTCAGGCGTGGGCGTCGTAGGTCTATTGTAGAGGCTACTGTATACGTCAAAAACCTGTGACCATATCGGCTGGATGGCGTTGCAGTTCCACCATATGTGAAGATAACTTCCCTCTGGGTCGCCACATCTCCAACAAGTCGCGACGGTAGAGGGAAAAATTTTTTGTAACGATTGGGGGTCCCTGTACCATCGTGCCAAGAGCTTAAAATTTTTCTCTTGTATATGGCAAGAGATGGAGGACTTCATCTGGTGAAAGATCCTTGCCTAGGTCAGTGGCCCATCTCCTCGTGTAGGGTGGAAGTTGATCGTGAGTCAGTGAGTGTAATAATTTGTAAATGGTGGATAGTAGATGTCTGGGTGTTTCCGAGAGAGAACACAGCTGCTCGAAGTCTGTTAGGGGTCTATGAGTGTGGGTGGAAGAAAATAGGTCAGAGCAGAAGGAGGAGATGCGTAGGGCTGTGAGCCAATTACCCTTGTCACCTGGGAGAACCGGTGCACCTGTGTTAGGGTGTATGAATGAGTTGGCTGTAGGCCAGGCATCTCGTGAATATGGGCCCACTAAATTGGAGCCCATACCCTGGGGGAGGTCTGGATGATCGAAGAGCGAGGTAAGCTGCGAGGGGTCAGTAGATAAAATTGTTAATAAACCCTTTCTATACCACAGGTGTAGTGCTGCAGTCGTTAATGGAGAGCAATAAGCTAGGGTGGAAAGCCCTCGACCATAACCCCAGAGCAGAGCTCGAAGGTCAGAAGTGGAGAGGTCTTGTTCTATGGCAGTGGATGCCTTGGGGAACGGGCGAGGGAACCACTCGAGGATCCTAGATAGGACTGCAGCCCTGTGGTACATTTCGAAGTCTGGGAGGCCAACCCCACCCCGAGTTTTAGGGTATGTCAGCAGGGCATGTCGGATACGAGACATCCCCTGTTGCCAGACAAAGCGTATAGACATAGATCGTAAAGAAGCAAAGAACCGCTGGGGGATGAGTATCGGGATCGTTTGGAAAACGTATAGAAGTTTAGGGAGTGTATCCATTTTTAATGTATTGATACGGCCGAACCAGGGTAGTGGGATCTGATTCCATGTATCTAATTCTTTCCGAATTCGGGATAGGAGAGGAGGGTAATTGAGGTTATAAAGGTCAGCTAGGTTGGATGGGATGATGACTCCAAGGTAGGAGATGCCCTTTGTGGCCCACTGGAATGGGAAATTAGTCCGTAATTGTGTGAGGGTAGAGGGAGTTAGGGATATATTAAGGGCTTCTGTCTTAGACATATTGAGCTTAAAATTACTGAAGTCTCCAAATCTGCAGGACTCCTGCATTAAGGAGGGTAGGGAGGTATGGGGTTGTTGAGTGTAGACAAGAAGGTCATCTGCATAAAGGGAAAGTTTAACTTCAGATGATGGCGTCGGTATTCCCATAATGTTGTTGTTTTGCCTAATGGCCGTAGCCAAGTGCTCCATCACTAGAACAAAGAGCAAGGGAGACAACGGGCAGCCCTGCCTTGTTCCATTGGATATCACGAATGGGGTGGATGCGGAACCATTGACCAGCACAGAAGCTGTGGGATGAGAATAGAGCGCCATCACCTTGGATATAAATGAGGGACCGAGTCCAATCTGTTCTAGTGAAAGGCGTAAAAATTGCCAGTTAACCCGGTCAAACGCCTTTTCAGCATCGAAAGAGAGGATGCAGGCCTTCAGGTTGTGTTTGTGTATATAAGAAATCAGGTGGATCGTTTTTGTGGTATTGTCCCTGGCCTCCCTACCAGGGACAAATCCCACTTGATCTCTGTGTATAATGGAGGGTAGTAGGGGTGAGAGGCGATTGGCTAGGATCTTGGCAAAGAGTTTAACGTCCACATTAAGGAGGGAAATAGGCATATAACTAGTACATTGAGAGGGGTCTTTTCCGGGTTTAGGTATTACTGAGATGGTGGCAGACAGGAGGGATTTGGAGAGGGGATGATCATCATCTAGATAGTTAAACGCTGCTGCGAGAAGTGGGGCTAATGAGTGGGCAAATAATTTGTAGAATCTGGGTGAGAAGCCATCAGACCCCGGGCATTTACTGGATTTCAATCCTTTAATAGCCAATAGGAAGTCCGAAGATGTCAGGACTTCCTCTAAAGCTGTGGAAGTGGGGTGGTCTATTCGCGGGAGAGCCGTTTCTGAGATGTAATTTTCCATGTCAGGGAGTTGTGAGTCTTGTCGTGGGGATTGTTGAGGTCGTGTGGGGAGATTATATAATTGAGAATAATAATGTTGGAAAGCGTCAGCAATGCCCCTAGGAGTTCTGATCTTTTGTTGGTTTGTGTTGCAAATGAACGGTATGGGGCGTCGGGGGGGATGAGGGTGCAGGACCTTAGCTAGATGTTGTCCGCATTTATTAGCTAGCATGTAATGACGATTTTGTCCTTTGTCTCTGGCTATAAGAGTGTTTGCATCAAGGATGCGGAGTAGGTCTCTGCGGGCATTGGAGAGATCCACAAAGGTACTATGCTCAAGGTCTTTCTTATGTGTGCTTTCTAAGGTGTGAATAGAAGATAGTAGTTTGACGATGTCGGCCGATCTAGCCTTCTTTAATCGCGCCCCGTGTTGGATGAAATTTCCCCGTAGCACACATTTCAGGGCCTCCCACTTGGTAAGGGGGTTAGTGTCATCTGAGCGGTGGTCATGAACAAAGTTCCGAATTGCCTGCTGAGTGTCTGACACACAAAGGCTATCTTTTAGTAAATTGTCATTTAGACGCCAGGAAAATGTTTTGTGTGCTTTAGGTGGGTGGGCTAAACATAAATGGGCGGGGGCGTGATCTGACCAAAGGATGTTTCCCAGGGAAGCTTGTATAGGGACATCGAGTAGAGATTGGGATACTAGGAAATAGTCAATACGACTATATGAGTTATGAGCGGCCGAATAACAGCTGTAGTCTCTCTCGAATGGGTGCTGAACCCGCCAGACATCCACTAATTGGGCAGAGTGTAAGAGCGATTTGATATGTGTGAGGGTGGAGTGTGATATAGCAGACTTACCCGAGGAGGTGTCCACGGCTGGTGAAAGGGTCACGTTGAGGTCTCCTCCTACAACAAAACAGGGGCCCCCAAACGAGATTAATTTGTCTATAAGCATGGAGAAAAAACTCCCTTGGTCCTGGTTTGGTCCGTACACATTAGCAACTGTAAAAATAGAGAGGTTAGATTTTAGTTTGAGAAAGATAAAACGACCCTCAGGGTCTATCAAAGTATCCAACACTTCTGGGTGAAAGGATTTGTGGAAAGCTATAGACACTCCTTTGGATTTAGTAAGTGGGTTAGTGCTATGGAACCATTTATGGAAATGGGGGTTATTCAAGGCTGGGATGGCCGAGCCCTTAAAATGCGTTTCTTGAAGGAGTAAGATTTGAGTTTTGGCTTTGTGGAAATGATATAACACTTGGCTCCTTTTCTCAGGGGTGTTAAAACCTCTGCAATTAAAGGAGGCTAAGGTAATGTGATCTAGTGGAGACATGAGAGCAATGGGGCGGAGGCAAGCCCAAGATCTCTTGCCAGAACTCCAATGATCCCTACTTGACCCAAGGCCTGCCCTGCATGGGGGGAGAGGGAGAGAGAAGGGGAAAGAACGAAGGTTAGGTAAAGAGAAGGAGTGGGAATAGATGAGGTGGGAAAAGCAAAGAAGGTGGGAAGAAACCATCTCAGACATGCGAAAACAAAACACATCTACCAGGTAGACGGAAAGAGCCACCATGAGAAACAAAGGTGGAAAAGGAGGTTGAAACCACGGAGTGGTAACCTAGAACAAATCATGGGGTATAATCGCATGTTAACTGGATAGAAATTACTAAATAACGTAAACAGTGCAGTAATAAGCACTATTGGTCCTAAGTGGGGTTCAAACGTGGTAAGCGCACAAAGCGCCCCCTGGTCCCGGGATCCCCACCGTATAGAAAGCACAAATAACCTGAGGACAACGCTCACAAACATCTCTAGCCATGGGCGTAGTGTGGCGGTCCTAATATGACACGTCTGCCTTTCTTCCGCACCACTTTAAAAATGCTTTATGAAGCCCGGGAGTCCTCCGTGCACTCAAACAGCGCACGGGGAGTCACATTGGTGGAAGGAGGGGGAGGGGGCGAAAACCACCCTCATGCTGGGAAGAATGGGATAAAGCCTAGTGTGGAAGGAAGGCACCAGTGCAACATTGTAATTATAGTAAATCAAGGGTTATCGTAAGCAGTACCAGAACAAATATATACTTCCCTCGTCCCAGCCAGTCCCCCCCCACCCCCCACCCCACAGCAACAACAATTAACTTTAGGCATGAGGAGCGAGAAAAAAAAGAAAAAATATTAAAGAAAAAGCTGGTGTGTACATGGGGATGCGCTACAAGGCCAATAAACAAAGAAACTGGAGAAAAAATTAGAAAAATTTGTGCGCATCGTCTGCAAACAATGTTGTGTTGGTAAATATGGAAGTCCAGACATAAATTCGTCTCTTGTCGACGGAGCAAGAGGGAGGGAAAAAAAATGAGTGGTAACAGGTAGCACCCTGTTTCATGAGGGAACATCAGCCATCAGGTGATTTATGGGGTGAGGATCTGGGGTGCTTCTGCCTGCCGGTCTTCTGCCATTGCGTGCTGAATGGAAGACCAGGTGTGGTAGTTGGAAGAGGCCAGTCTGGTAGGGAAACCTGTGGAAGTTCCAGGGTACTCAGGAATCTTGGTAAGTCTCCTAGGGTACGAAAGATGGCCGTCTTGCCCTCGTGCTGAACTCGCAGTTGAAACGGAAAGCGCCATTGGTATCTGATTTGTCTCTCTTGCAGGATTGAAGTAAGGGGTTTCAGAGAGCGCCTCATGGCTAGCGTTTGGCGGGAGAGGTCTGGGAGTAGCATGACAGGGGTGTCGTTTAGCCTGATGGAGTCTTGGGTGCTTGCCACTCGCATGATGTTTTCTTTTACCTTATAAAAATGCACTCTGCACAGGGTGTCACGGACATAAGCAGAGTCTGAATTGCAGGGACCGGAGGTCCTATGTACTCGGTCCAATTCAATGTGAGTGTCTTTGGGTTGCTGAAGTAATTGATTAAAGATAGAGGTTACAGCCCCTGCCAGGTCTTTATGCTCAATGGTTTCAGGGATGCCGCGTATTCTAATATTGTTCCGTCTGTTACGGTTTTCAATATCGTCCTGGTGGTACATGAGCTGTTGGATTAGGACAGTATGAGAGTTCAAAATTTCCTCATGGGATTGCAGGGTAGTACATATGCCCTCCGTGGTATTTTCCACATCCTCAATACGGATTCCCATGTCCCTTTTAAGCTCCGCAATCTCCTGCCTGTATGCTTTTTCCATGCGGGCGGTATAATGCTCAAAGTCAGCTTTTGTTGGGAGGGAGCGTATATATGTATGGAGGGATCGCATCTTCGATTCTAAGTCCCATCCGTCGCCCGAGTTCAGGGATGTCTGTGAATGATTGTAGGGGCTGTGTGGGCTGTGCTGGCCCTGTAGTGTGGGTTCCAGATCAGCTAGTGAGGCAGAGCGAGCCCTGGAGCGTACCTGTGTGATGTCTGAAGGCTCAGAGCGGGCGGGGGACGGAGGTGCCGGCGCCATCTTAGGCTGTCCCTGTGAGCTGTAGGCCGCAGAAGCTCTGGTCACAAATCTGCCCAGATCGCTCTGTGTACGATCGCCGACGGGCTTGGGGTGCTCCTTGGGCTTTCCTTTGCCCATCTGTGCAGTTTAGGAGCGGTGTGAGCCAGGATGTCCTTGTTGTAGGCTTCGTGGAGATCCGTAGGACCGGGAGCCGCTGTAAAGTGCGACCTATGGCTCCATGCGCTAGGCCACGCCCCCCTTAAAATCATTTTAGATGTGTATGCTTTTAAAATCCCGATGTTAGTTGAAAATAATCTCCTTGTTTTGTGTTTGTAAAATTTATTTTTTTATTTTTAGCAGTAAGGCAGGCATATACACTATATTGTCAAAGGTATTGGGACACGGCCTTTACACGCACATGAACTTTAATGGCATCCCATTCCTAGTCCATAGGGTTCAATATTGAGTTGGTCCACCCTTTGCAGCTATAACAGCTTCAACTTGTCTGGAAACGCTGTCCACAAGGTTTGGGAGTGTGTCTTTGGGAATGTTTGACCATTCTTCCAGAAGGGCATTTGTGAGGTCAGGCGCTGATGTTGGACAAGAAGGCCTGGCTCACAATCCCCGCTCTAATTCATTCCAAAGGTGTTCTATCGCTCAAAGCCATTATAGCTGCAAAGGGTGGGAGAACGCAATATTGAACCTTACAGACTAAGACTAGGATGCCATTACAGTTGCCAATACTGTAAGACTAGGATGCCATTATGTGCGTGTAAAGACAGGTTTCCCAATACTTTTGACAATATAGTGTATGTCCTTTGTATAAGTATTTGTATGCAATTTTCATACAGTACACATAGTTCACATTGGAAGCTCTGGATCCCATGATGTTAATTGTACTTTTCTAGTAACTTGTGGGAATTTCCTTTTAATACACCAGCCTGGTTACAGATACAACCATTGCAACCCCTAGTCTCACTTAATTTACATTATCCTTGCTCACTATGGCACAAAGACATTGGAAATATGAATCCCTTACATAAGCCATGACTTTTTGATGAACCCACCTCTCCATAACATGCTCTTTCTCCTTCAGCTATGTTAAATGAAAGCAGGTAATATACTCAATTTAATGAAGTGTGGCGCTAAATAAAACTGTGTAGATGTGTACCCTGGATGTGGTACAACTATAACAAAATATAATGTGCAAGTTCACCATAAAAAAACAAAAAAGTGAGCTCGGCAATGTGTAGAATCTGTGCAACATAAAACAAAGTCCACAAAAAATGTGACAAAGTGAGTTCCTCCCGTAAGGATGTCTTCAATCACATGGGGATGATGAATTCCTTGTCTGAAGTTACTTTCAATAACAAATTTCAGAGAAAAATGGATACTTTTACCGACTGTGGTGGACCCTAGGTGTCATACGACAAATGGGTCATACAGGCTCGGGATCATATGAGGTATAGGTCAGGTGCTAGGTACATGAAGGTCGGACGGGTCCGATGTGGTGTCCCCAACTCTCGGTCCGTGGATTCCACATGCACTCTGCGGTCCAAACGATAGTCTCCGGACACATCTCCTCATGGGCTACAAGGGTTAAACATATGGGAAGAAGTAAGGGGAAGGAGGACTCCAAATAGTGCAGGTCAAACCGGGTGGTTTATTGATAATAAGTTAGGTATCAAAAAGCAATACAATAAAAGTGATCACAAAAGAGATAAAAAGGGGATCAAAGCAATGTGGGGTACAAGGAATGCTGGCCCGACACGTTTCGACACTAGGAGGTCTTCAACTGGGGCAAAACTCTGTCCCCTCACATTGCCAAATGTTAAATAAACTTCCTGAGCCAATAATCCATCCTCCAGGGGGCGGGGTTAGACGGATACCAAAAAAATCACATTCAACTATAAAAGCACATTGTATCATTTCAATAATGTACTAAACATGATAATTCTGAAGATAACATATAATATTAGGAAGAATAAATAATTTTTAATTTATAAAACTCAATGATCTGGTTAAAAAGGGATACTGAGCGTCGTATAATGCGCTCCAAGCCTCGATTTGGATCTCTGTCACATGACATCGACTGGCCAATGGGACGCAATCTGGACGGTCATGGTGTCTGACATAATGTTGACATTGAGAGTGTACGGAGCGCCATGCTGTGCGTAATACGTGCGCATGCTTAGTAGAATCAAGCCGCACAAGGCCACACCCACAGCAACAGGGCCGAACATAGATGACATCACTTCCTATCATGGACTCGCCAATAGAACGGCAAGTCCTGATAACAAGATCACATGACACCAGACTCCCAAACTGTGTAACTTAGCATCTCAGAGCCAAAACATTGTGATTACATAATCGAGTTACGTGATAGCACAGGGATTAAACACATAATGTTAGATATCTATAATCCCCTCCTTGTCTCCAATCTCCAGTCACATGACGTGAACACACAACGTCACGTGGCCGTTGACAGCTTGGAACAAAGAAGGGAATAAAACTGTATCATGATTAAATCACATGGGTCATATATTTTCAAAATAGGGGGACGGAAATGACATGAGCCAATATGTCTTATCATATCAAAAACAGACATTCATTAAATGACCACAATATAGCTAGATTTCTAACCGGAGAGTGCATGATAGCACTCACCAGTAGAGGGAGCCTGTAGGTCTGATATGATAAGAAAAAAAATATATATAATGAATCATAAAGACATGACGAGGTAACTAGGCAAAAATTTGAATAAATCGTGTAGATGTTCAGAATGGAGATAGTGGCAAATATATGTCTAAATGAAATATAGACATTTTTTTTACATCAATGTTATGTCATATGCGAATGTATGAGTCCTGAAGAGAAACCGCATGATAGCTGAAAGGTTATTTCAAATTGATGCATGTATATAAAAGGAAACTCAATATATATAAAAATTAGTGAAAGAGACTAACATGTAATAGCCAAATGTCATAAATCGGATTGTCAAGTGGAAGGGTAATAAAAGAAAAAGAAGGGGCGTTGTTTCGGCATGTTGTAGAGCGGACGTGTCTATCTGGAGCTCCGGCGTCGGCACTCTGTAAATCCCTCTATCACACACAACACCTCGTTTGTACAGCGAATGATGAGGAAACGATCCGGTGAATCCCTACCTAAGAAGGGTACTTCGGTGGGCTCAATTAAGAGGTTCTTGTCTACAGAACCGGAGGACATGGAAGACACTGACGGCCTAGGCCGCTTGCCTCGCAGCGTGACTCCGCGCACGAGCTCCGCCTCCAACTCTAGGCCGGAACCCAGACGCCGCTCTCCTGTCTCATCCACCGGCTCGGAAGACGAGGAGAGCAAGCACACACGTTCGGGGGTCGCTACCTCGGTGAGTGACTTACCCACCAAGATGGATTTGGTGTCCATGCTGATGGGTCTCGAGCGAGTTATCAGGAAGGAGGTCTCGGCGGTTCGGTCAGATCTTTCACAGGTACTGGGGAGGGTAGAGGAGACAGAGCAACGTCTAGATCGCCATGCGATCGCCATCAGAGCTTTACAGGCCTCTAATCGCCAACTTGCTTTTGCACACAGGATGGCCTTATACAAATTAGAGGACCAGGAAAATCGCAATAGACGAAACAACATTAGGATTCGGGATCTCCCCGAGGCGACAGGAGATGACGATCTACTCCCCTCTATCCGGGGTATCTTTAATGGCCTCCTCGGTCGGCCGGCGGATCACCCCCTGCAAATTGACCGCGCTCACCGAGCCCTCCAACCACGCAATCTTGCCTCTGATGTTCCGAGAGACATAATTTGCAGAGTCCACCACTACCCTGAAAAGGAACTAATCATGAAGAAGGCCAGGGAATCTCCTTTACTAGATTTCTACGGGGCTAGCCTCTCTTTCTTTCCGGACCTGGCTCGGGAGACCCTGGAGAGACGTAGGGCCCTGCGTCCTCTCACTGAAAAACTGATGCCTCCATTAATTGCAGATGGGGCTTCCCAGCTGCCCTCATTGCCAGCAGAGATGGTAAAACGGCTGTCCTTCGATTCCCAGAAGACCTGGAAAAGTTTTGCCTGGACATGAACATATCAATACCAGATCTCCCTGGTTGGCAAGAAGGCATCCCGCCTCTGCCACCTAATTCTGAACCAAAATGGCAGAAGGTGGGCCGCAAACAGTGTTCATCTTTAACTGGACCCTCTCCACAACTTGCATAGATACCCTGCTTGCAATAACACTGCTCAGTTTCGCATACTCAGCTGGTTTTGGAAAGCAGGACTTAGCAATCTCATCCGCATCAGTCCATCCACGTAATGGTTTGTTAATATGGAGCAAGTGCCTTTTAGTTACTAACTTTATTTTATTCCCTTAAGTTTGGCACGCATTGCCCCTTACCCCAGGATGAAAATAATGGCTAGATAACTTATGCCTGCAAGTTATAGTTCTATACAGTTTCCTGTTTAAAGTGGTGTTACCCCTTTTAAAAGATTCACAATCTAGTGTTGTTACTTTCTATGACGCGGAGTGTCGGCGCCGGGGCATTGAGATGTTACTCATTTTAACCTAGGTTTCTGTATCTGAATGCCAAGACGTCCCTACTTCCTTTTGAGTGGGAGTCGTGGGGCCCTGTGCCCACATGTCCCTGCCCCCATGTGGGGTGCGGTTGTGGGGGTGCTGGGCCTCATGCACATCCTGTTTTTGCACGGCAGTATTCTGCGTGCACTAGTACTCGCCACCCTAGTGGTGAAAGGTGATTGATGTTCTGTTTATGTTATTGATTTTTCCTTTTCTTTCCTCATTACTTTTCTCTTTACCCTCTTCCCCCTCCTCCCCAGCCTCACCGTCCCCCCTACCCCGTCCCTCCATCCTCTGTCTCAGGTCCACCTCCTTAGGATATGTGTACGCATGCCTGACCTTTCTCGGCACTCATGGCTAAGGTAAATTTAATTTCTATTAATGTACGGGGGGTAAAAGCTCCTGCAAAAAGACATAACCTGTATAGAGAGCTGTGTCGCCTGCAGGGGGATGTGATTTTCCTGCAGGAGACCCATCTTACGCTTACCACGAATGTTAAGCTATGTTCCCACCAATATCCAACGTGGTATTATAGCCTTTCGGATGTACACAAGGCAAAAGGTGTGGCCATTGGGTTTCGTAGAGGCTTTGCATTTACATTAGATTCCATGCTAAGTGATCCACTAGGTCGATATTTGTTTCTCAAAGGCACCCTGGGCAGTATGCCCTGTACTTTGGCAACTCTATATTCACCTAACCGTAATCAGGCGGGCTTTATTTCCTCCACACTTAAGAAATTAAGGGACTTTTCTCATGGATGCATTCCCCTTGCCGGTGAATTTAACACGCCCCTGGAACCTGTCATTGACACTTCCAGAGGGTCCTCTAGCATTCCCCATACGCGTCTTCGGTTTATTCGAAAAAATCTACATGATGCACAATTAATGGATACCTGGAGGATTATGTATCCTAGGGTAAGAGACTTTACAC
The DNA here is from genome assembly GCF_042186555.1 of Aquarana catesbeiana. Taxonomy (NCBI): domain Eukaryota; kingdom Metazoa; phylum Chordata; class Amphibia; order Anura; family Ranidae; genus Aquarana; species Aquarana catesbeiana. The sequence continues at coordinate 158,435,798 of NC_133336.1, forward strand.
ACTACTCTCAGGTTCATCAGACTTATTCTAGAATCGATCTGTTCTTTATTGACCATTATCATTTACCCTTACTGACGGGGTCTTCAATTGAAACCTCGCCCCTCTCGGATCATGCTCCAATTAAGATTACTATCAAAGTCCCATCCCTTCGCTTTAAATCCACTAATTGGAAACTTAATGAGGAACTCCTTGCTGAGGAAATAGATCAACAAGCTATAGGTAAGGAACTAACCCTGTACTTTCAAGAGAATGCCCAACCTGACATATCTAAAGGGATACTCTGGGAGGCACACAAAGCCCACATACGAGGTAAATTAATAGAATTGGGAGCCAGGAAAAAAAAGGAACGTACATTTCAACAGAACAAACTACTTAGTGAAATCAAAATACTTGAACAACAACATAAAGCTAGCCAATCGGTATCTGTTTTTCTCACCTTGACCACAAAGAGAGAGGAACTGAAATCACTTTTCCATTTAGAGCATAAACAAAAGACACGCATAGTGGCGCAAAGTTTTCACGAATGGGGAGATAGGCCGGGCCGTCTTCTAGCTAGGTCAGTGCAAAAAAAAAAAGGCTACCTCTTTCATAGCTAAAATTAAAAACTCTGCATCCACTTTATATCACGACACCCCTAATATAGCGAGGGAATTTAGAGATTTCTATCGGAACTTATATCAAGTTCAACCCCTGATTAAAGATAAGGAGGAGAGGAAGCGACTTATCGCAGACTACTTACATAGAGATAACTTACCTAGACTATCCCCTACATTCTTAATTCACTAGAGGGGGAGATCACCACTTTGGAACTCCGTGTCGCTTTAAAATCCATGGCTACAGGTAAGGCGCCGGGTCCGGATGGATTTACGGTAGCCTACTACCATTCTTTTTCAGACATATTGTTACCTCACTTGTCAGCTTATGCTAACGCGATTTCCGTGGGTGGTGATCTCCGACCGGAGACCACTCATGCACACATCACAGTTATCCCTAAACCGGGTAAAGACCCCACTAACTGCAGGAGTTACCGCCCCATCTCATTACTTAATATTGACGCTAAATTGTACGCTAAGGCCATTGCCAACAGACTTCTTCCCCTAATACCACAATGGATTTCTAAGGATCAGACTGGTTTTATCCCCGGTAGGGAAGCGAGAGACAATGCGCTTAGATCTCTTCTACTTATTTCACATGTTCGTGGACTCTCCCAGCTCACCCTTCTTCTCTCGACTGACGCGGAAAAGGCGTTTGATAGGGTGGACTGGGAGTTTCTAATATCCACGCTAACTCATCTGGGAATTGGGCCATCTTTGATAGCTCAAATTTCTGCGCTCTACAAGCACCCTACTGCACAACTGCGTATTAATGGTTCCCTAAGTGACTCCTTTACTTTACACAACGTTACGAGACAGGGCTGTCCCCTATCCCCGATTTTATTTGCCCTTTCATTAGAACCCTTCCTCTCTATCATCAGACAAAACCCAAGCATTCATGGAATAGTTGTAGGTGAGTCTGAACACAAGTATGCTGCATATGCAGACGACATACTATTCTATGTGCAACAACCACTGATAACTCTACCCAATTTATTGTCAGAACTTTCGCAATTTAGCAAGGTATCGAATTTCAAAATCAACATGTCTAAATCAGAAATCCTAAATATTTCCGTCCCCAACCCTACGGTATCACAATTGAAACAGGTCTTCCCTTTTAGCTGGCAGGAGAGGAAAATGAAGTATCTAGGTATCTTTCTCACTCCAAATCTGACCTCATTATTCCGTACAAACTACATCCCACTCTTAAATACGATTAGGTCTGACCTTCAGAGGTGGTCCCAGTCCGCCCATTCATGGTTGGGTAGAATTGGAGTTGTAAAGATGAATATTCTGCCCAGGGTGCTATTTTTATTTCAGATGATACCACATGGCATACCCTTAGGTTTTTTTAAACTACTTAATCCTGTTATTAGTAGATACGTTTGGAATAGACGTAGACCTAGGCTATCTAGATCTCTTACTATTAGAACCAAGAGAGAGGGAGGCCTTGCCCTCCCAGACCTTAGGTCCTATTTCAGAGCTGTTGTGCTAACAAGAATATTGGACTGGAAGTATCAAAGGGACTCCAAAAAATGGGTATCGTTGGAAATGGATCTCAGCGGCACGGACCTTTCTTCACAAATCTGGATTGCGGGGAAATATAGAAATCTGTCCAAAACTACATCACTGTTGTCTCGCTCCACTCTCATGTTATGGGACTCACTTTGCAAGCTGTTTAAGTGGTCATATAATTCTCCACTCCTTCCCCTGTCTGGACATAACTACTTTCCACCTGGAAAAACCGACCCTGGGATGCGAGCTTGGAGCCTGGGTCCTCATACCCTACTACATCATGTCACCAATGCATCAGGGATACTCCCTCTGGCTACATTACTCCCCAACTCTAACATCACCCCAATGGACCAATGGAGATACAGACAACTAGCAGCGTTTGTACACTCTCTCCCGAAACCTCTGAGATCTCTCTCTGAACTATCTCCTATAGAAGCAGCTTTCTCAGAGGATCAACCAGTGGAGAAACCTGTGTCATACTTTTATCAGTCTTTGATTAAATTGCTCTCCCCGACCCTACCAACGTTTATACACAACTGGGAAGAGGACCTTCAAATTTCACTACACCCAAACCAAAAGTCCGCCATCCTTATTTTAGCCCACACATCCTCCAGAGCATCTAGGCTCGCAGAAGTGAACTACAAACTATTAACAAGGTGGCATTACATGCCAGTTATCTTACAGAAACGTTTCCCACAAGCCTCCCCATTATGTTGGAGGGGCTGTGGAGAAAGGGCGACTCACGCCCATATATGGTGGTTCTGTCCCTTGATCCGTCCATTTTGACTGACCATTTTACATTGGATTAAAGAAATACAAGGGTGGGAGGTTCCCAATGACCCATGGTATGTCTTGTTCCATTGCTCAGGTAAACCAATCGGACCATATAAAAGATCAATCACTCCACACTTACTTAATGCTGCAAAGGCACTCATCCCTTTATACTGGAAAAAAACTTCCATTCCAACGTTGCGCAAATGGATAATGAAAGTGGACCATGTCTACTATATGGAAGACATAACCCTCACTTTAAAAAACAAATCAGACCTTGCTAAGAAAATATGGTCCTGTTGGTTTGCCTTCAAATATACTACCGCTTATGCTGATATTATGTCTCAACCCGAGTGAGGTATATATATAGATCTTAGTACCAATGAATCTGGGATTATGGACCTGGACAGACTCACACCCCCCCTCCTCCCCCCATCTCCCTCACCCCCCCCTTCCCCAGTCCACCTACCCACCTCCTCTTCCTTCTCTTTACTTTTTCCTTTTCGTCCTTTTTTCTTTCCCCTTTCTTTTTTCTTTTCTCTTTATTTCAATGTGATGCTCTATGAAGAAGTATGCTATAATTTGTCGCTATACATGTCATGTGTTCTTTGAACTTCTCTTATATGTGTAATGGCTGTTATTTGACATATAGAGCAATGTATGCTTTTTATTTTTTGTCTATTTCTCTTAATAAAATAATATATAAGTACCTGAAATAAATAAAATAAAAAAAATAAAAATAAAAACTAATTAAACAAAAAAATAAAAGAAAAAGAAGATAAGATCAGGCCTGATTGATAAAGCAATTAAGATCCCAGTCTACATTTATGCCATGGGGCGAGTAACTCTTGAGTTCAAATATCCAGAAAGACTCAAGTCAAGACACCCCCGTAGGCATGAATCCCCCCTCCAGTGGGGGATGAATCGATCTATAATCTGGAACTGGGTACCGGTTGGATCCTTTGCATGGTGTTCTAAATAATGGCGGGAGACTGTATGTTTGGGACATCCTTTTTTAATTTTGGCCAGATGTTCATTGGCCCTGATGGAAAAGTTTCTAATAGTCCGGCCACATATTTTTACTTACAAGGGCAAGTAATGAGGTACACTATGAGTACACTAAGTGCTTTATAGAGTAAGTATGCAGAGTTACTGTGGACTGGAAAGTGTCAATTTTGCATCTCCCCAGAGTATTGTGTGAGCAGACATTAAACTTTCTACAGGGAAAGAATCCCTTGCATTCAGGAAAGAATGAGGTCTTCTTAGGGGGGTCTACAACATTGGGAGCGATATCACCCTGTATAGAATGTTCTCCCCTAAAAATGATCCCTGCTTTTTCTGGAAGGGAGGGTCCCAGAATTTTATCGCTCCGAAGGACTTTCCAGTGTTTGCTAATGATCTTTTTAACCTCTTTTATTGGGTGGAAAAGGACGTGAAAAAAAGACCATTTCAATTGATCATCTCTGGCTGTCCTAGGTTTGGTCTCCAAAAGGATAGCTCTCTCAATCCTAGAAGCTGCTCCAATATTTGCATTCAAGTCCGAGGGTTTATAGCCCTTATCTATAAATCTCTGTCGGAGGACATGCGACTGAAGGATGAAGTCACTTTCTTGGGTACAATTACGCCGAAGTCGGAGGAATTGGCCTTTGGGGACAGATCTAAGCCACTGATGGTGATGGCAGCTGTCCACAGGGATGTATCCATTCCTGTCTGTAGGCTTGAAGAAAGTCCTAAGTTCCAGATGGTTGTTAGTAACTGTAATTTCTAGGTCTAGAAAGTGTATGGTCGTGGTGCTTGCCTCATAGTTGAGAGTGATGCCCCAATCATTCCTGTTCAAAATGGCCATAAAGGAATCAAGGGACGCTCGATCCCCCTTCCATAGGAGGAGGATGTTGTCTATGTACCTGGCCCACAACACAAGCTCCGGCCTGTTAAGGGCATAGATGACATCCTCCTCCCAACGGGCCATGAACAGGTTGGCTAGACTGGGGGCGTATTTGGCCCCCATAGCGACGCCCTTGATCTGTGAGAAGAAGTTGCCCTGAAACCAAAAGTAATTATGCTTAGTAGCATATGTTAGAAGTTCCATAATATAATTTCTATAGATGGGCGGAAGGAATGTATTCTTCATCAGATAAAATTCCACTGCTGAGAGGCCCAAACTGTGTGGTATGCAGGTATATAAAGCGGACACATCCGCAGTCACTGAAATGAGATCCTTGTGATATTGTACCTTTTCTAGAAGTCGGATAGTATCTCCAGTGTCCTTTAGATAAGACGGAATACGTTTCACCAAAGACTGGAGGTAATGGTCTATATATTACCCAATCCTAGATGTGATTGAGTTAATCCCGCTTACAATCGGGCGACCCGAGGGATTAATGGGATTCTTGTGGATCTTCGGTAGTTGGTAAATGATGGGGATACGTGGTGCCATTGGGATCAGGAATTTTTTTTCTTTTTTATTAAGAATGTTAAGGGCAAAACCCTTATTCACAATTTCAATGAGGGCCTTCTTATAGTTTAAAGTAGGGTCACCAGGGAGTAGGCTATAGGTGGAGCGATCATCCAATAGCCTTTGCATTTCTTTGATATAAGTATCTTTATCAAGAACGACAATTCCACCCCCTTATCTGTGGGGAGGATAATAAGATTTTTCTTCTCGCAAAGTGATTTTAAACCAATCTGGATCCTTGGATCCTGATGGATTCTTTTATTAGGTAACTATTAGGTAACTTAGCTGGAGCCGTGTTGCCAGGCGGATTAAAAAGGGAAGGGTTGGACAATCCTGAGTGTAAAATATCACTCTGGATATTAGCATTGAAGTTGCTAGTGGGTGTGGATAAAAAATGTCTTTGTATATTGAGTTTCCGAATGTATTTTTGCACGTCAATAAACGTGTTAAACTTATTAAGTTTTCTGGGTGGAACAAATTTGAGACCTTTGTCTAAAGTGCATTTTTCTTCATTGGAAAGTGCCACTGTACTTAAATTAAAAATCCCTGCACCTATTGGGTTCTCTTTCTTTTTCCGTTGGAGGCGCCACCCCCCTCTGGTGCCTTGTTTGGTGTTTGGCTTCCTGGGTGGTTGGGGGTGGGCCTGGGAAAATCCTGATGTGATTGTCCTGGGTAGTCATGGTTAAAGTTGTAAGGAGTTCTAGGGTATTCCTCTTCATTATGGTTCATATATGAGTATGAATCATGGTATGTCTCGTAGGGTTCCTCATCCCGAAGTGAAGCATACCGGTTATGGGTACATAGAGAGGTATTCTGTGGATGACCACCTCTACCATATCCTGGTCTTTCATCTCGCCAAGTTCTGGGTGATCCATCACGGTAGTCAGAGTAATAGGAACTGTTCTTGTTTCCATAATGGCTACCCCTACTCCGATTAGAGCTACCTTTACCTCTGTTATAAGACACTTGTCTACCCCATGGTTTATCTCCCCGATGGGGGGGTGTTCCGTGTCCTGTTACCAAAGGCATAGGCCATTCCTAGGGTATACAGGGGTAGAAGGAGGAGGGAGGGTTCCTATATCAACCTTCTGTCTGAGTTCTGAGTTATAGGCTCTGAATGCTCCATTGGCACGTTGCTGTTGGGTGCACCCCGATCAGCAATAAGCTTTTTTTGCCAATTGAAGACTAGGTTAGCCTTATAGTCATTGACATCTCGGTTGTATTTTTTCTGTTTCTTTCAAGATGATTTTTTAAATTAGTAGAGAGAAAGACATATTTGGGTGTTCATATTGAAGGAGTTAATTTGTCTTTTAGATACTGGATTTCCTTATCTATGACAGTAAGCCGAGCTTGTTTTCTTTCAACCAAGAAGTCAATGAAGTATGAGTAAATACTTCAATATCATTGAAGTATTTAAACCATGAATCTACGTCCGATTCGCCCTGTTGGGGATACACTTCCCAACGTACAAAAACATATTTGGGAGGCACACCCTACAATGCGTTTAAATTCAAGATAGTGCTGCTATAAGACCTACAAACAGTACAAGACATATTATAGTGCACACATTCAAGAATGACATTTCCTGCAAGGATAGTTAAAAACACCTGAACATATTCATAAAATACGGGGGTTTGGTCACACTATAGGGTCATATAGTGCTAAGCCCACTTACTGCGACAAAGTACCCCAAATTAGTAGTGGGTCCTACTCTAGTAATAGAATGGAAGATCCTTTGTCTCAACCATGGGAACTGAACTCCTCTATGTGGGAGAACTGAAGGGGATACATCCTATGCACTGGTGGCCACTAAATAAGAGGTAATGAGAAGGGGGAGGGGTGCTCCAGCCCAAAAAACCTGGTCAAGGTCTATTACAATATACAAAAACATATTTGGGGGGCACACCCTACAATGCGTTTAATTCAAGATGGTGCTGCTATAAGACCTATAAACAGTACAAAACATATTACAGTGCACACATTCAAGAATGACATTTCCTGCAAGGCTAGTTAAAAACACCTGAACATATTCAAAAAATAAGGGGGTTTGGTCACACTATATGGTCATATAGTGCTAAGCCCACTTACTGCGACAAAGTACCCCGAATTAGTGGGTCCTACTCTAGTAATAGAATGGAAGATCCTTTGTCTCAACCATGGGAGCTGAACTCCTCTATGTGGGAGAACTGAAGGGGACTTCCCAACGTAGGCCCCTCAGAACCATCTGCTCTTTAATATACTGCTCTAAGAATGCGACATCCCACTGGAGATGCAATTCCGTGACCATCACATACTTGAGCCGCATAAAGAGCCCACCAATCTCAGTTTCAATAGTATTGGTGACAAACACCCCATTGGTATTGAAAGACCTAGATGACCTATATTCAAAGACATCCATGGGTGAAGAAATTGTGTGTGAAGCAGCAGTTAATGATATGTAAACACTAATGCGGGAATAATGTCAACATTATGTCAGAAACCATGACCGTCCAGATTGCGTCCCATTGGCCAGTCGATGTCATGTGACGGAGATCCTAATCGAGGCTTGGAGCGCATTATACGACGCTCAGTCACCATTTTTAACCAGATCATTGAGTTTTATAAATTAAAAATTATTTATTCTTCTTTGAACTTCCTAATATTATATGTTATCTTCAGAATTACGATGTTTAGTACATTCTTGAAATTATATAATGTGCTTTTTTAGCTGAATGTGATTTTTTTGGTATCCGCCTAACCCCGCCCCCTGGAGGACAGATTATTGGCTCAGGAAGTTTATTTAACATTTGGCAATGTGAGGGGACAGAGTTTTGCCCCAGTTGAAGACCTCCTAGTGTCGAAACTCATCGGACCAGCATTCCTTGTACCCCACATTGCTTTTATCCCCTTTTTATCTCTTTTGTGATCACTTTTATTGTATTGCTTTATGATGCCTGACTTATTATCAATAAACCACCCGGTTTGACCTGCACTATTTGGAGTCCTCCTTCCCCTTCCTTCTTCCCATATGTTTGTCCCTTGGAGCCCATGAGGAGGTGTGTCCGGAGACCATCGCTTGGACCGCAGAGTGCATGTGGAATCCACGGACCGAGAGTTGGGGACACCACATCGGACCCGTCCAACCTTCATGTACTTAGCACCTGACCTATACCTCATATGATCCTGAGCCTGTATGACCCATTTGTCGTATGACACTTAGGGTCCACCACAGTCGGCAAGAGTATCCATTTTTCTCTGAAATTTGTTATTGAAAGTAACTTCAGACAAGCAATTCATCATCCCCATGTGATTGAAGACATCCTTACGGGAGGAACTCACTTTGTCACATTTTTTGTGGACTTTGTTTTATGTTGCACAGATTCTACACATTGCCAAGCTCACTTTTTTGTTTTGTTATAGTGCACTCGCACATTATATTTTGTTATAGTTGTACCACATCCAGGGTACACATCTACACAGTTTTTATTTAGCGCCACACTGTCACTTCATTATTCACTTCGAACCTTGTATGTTTGAGTGTTGGCAGCTTTATAGTTCTTTTTTCACTTCATATTTGTTGTAGCACAGTTTTTCCCCCACAATTCCAATATACTCAATTTATTTCAACATATGAGTGCCTCATGATTGGTTGCTCTGATCTCCTACTACCTTTCCATCAGTGACACATGGAGAAGTTGAGCCTCTGCACAGTAGGCCTAGTTTTGCTGTCTTAGAATCCACAATACTGTGAAAGATAATTCCCTTTTAATCAGAATCACTTGTGAAAACAGCATTAAAGGCCTTAAATAACAGGAATTGAGAGAAAACAGCGTGGCTACATAGAAAACCACAGTAAAATACTTTATATAATTATTTTCAAAGTAATAGGGATCAAATGAAAAAAGTATTATAAATAATAATTTTCCTTGATTTATAAGACTGTGTTCTTATCTGTTTTATCATAATCATATTTTTAATTAAAGAGATAACCAAGTCAACCCAGCAGGTCAAAGACAAACCCTTGATCAAAACAATTAGTGTGCCAGACATTTTCTGTGCATTATTATTTAATTTTCTAATTTTTTGTTGGTTTTAAAGGTTATGCACACCAAGAAAGTCAGAGTTAAGTCAGAAATGTAATATACACTCAGAAAATCTGAGGCCATTGGATCAGCTTGTTAGCTAGGATCCTAGTAGTTTAGGCAGAAAAGGTAAGCAATGGAGGGAAGCCTCTGTTTTCTCAGTATATGTTCCTGTCAATAAACTCCAGGCACAGGGCTGTAGCCATAGATTATAGGTTATAGATTATATGCAGGCTACCTTCAAGTCATTGGACACTGGCAAAAAAAATTAGCTAGGGCTACCTATAATGCACATTGGTATAAACCCACCCACTCAGTGAGACTCGAGTTCTTTGGCAAGCAATAAAGAGTGACTGCAGGAAAAAGAGGGAAGGATCCTGTGCCCTGTACTGCAATCCAAGATAAAGAAATTAGAGGTAAGTCGAAATTCCCTTTATCTTAATCATACAGTACCACCATGTGTATTGGCGCCATCTCGCCATGCCAAGTATCCTACTGCCAGTGTGGCATAATGACATCATTCAGCACATGCTGCTGTCATGTGACCCTGACGTGTGCTGATGTCACGCTGTGGCAGTGACTGTACCATGCCAGTGGAATGTCTAGGCAGGCAGATGGAATATATCCACATTTGGGGTAAGATGGTGGACAAAAGATTAATTACATGTGTAAGCCCCTTAAGATATCATCTATAGACACTTTAGTTTTCCTGCTGTGACTGCTATGTGTATTTTGTTTTGAACATTCTGATTGTCTGGGAAGTAGTGCAGTACTGTTCATCTCCCAATGGGGCATGGCAGTGAATAGACAAAGTGGCTGGACATTCCCCTGACATGGCGCACCTGCTGCTGTGGTGTGGTGTTAACATCCGCTGTGTGACATCATTATGCTGCACCTGAAGTGCGAAGCGCAGCCTGACGCAATGGTGCCAATACATGTGGTGGTTGGGGGTATTTAAGAGGACATAACACACCCCATCCCCCTGTGTGTGCTTTGATGACCAGGAAGGAGAGGTTAAACAAGACAGGAAAGGCTTGGAGCTGCATGGCGGGGGGGGGGGTTACATAATTAGTCAGGTTGAAAAAAGACACTAGCCCATCTAGTTCAACCAAAAAAAAAAAAAAAAAGTAATAGAAAACCCTCATGTACACCATCCTATATCCACAGTTGATCCAGAGGAAGGCAAAAAAAAACCCAAAAAAACCATTAAAGCACAATCTAATTCGCTCGTGTGGGGAACAAAAGTTCCTTCCTTTCTAGCATTAGAAACTGCAGCTTGGACTTGAAAGCTATTATTAGGATTATGATTAACCATAACACCAGATCCTTCTCCACCACTGACTCCCCTAGCCTCTTAGAATGTATGATGCGTGCATGTTTTTAGACTTCATGTGCATAACATTACATTTATCAGTATTAAACCTCATTTGCCACATCGTTGCCCAATTAAATGATGCATTGAGGTCGGCTTGTAAGTTGGAGGCATCCTGTAAGGACGTTATTCCACTACATAGCTTGGTGTCCTCTGCAAACACTGAAATGGTACTTTTAATCCCAGATCTTATACCTTTTACATATAGGTTAAAGAGTAAGGGGCCCAACTCTGAACCTTGGGGTACATCTCTAATAAACTTAGACTATTCAGAGTATGAATCGTTAATTACTATTCTCTGAATATGGTCTTTTAGCCAGTTTTCTATCCATTTATAGGTTCAATAAAAATTTTATTTTTTAACACAAGTTTAAACAGACTAAAGCATGAATAAGACCGGAGCCTAACGTTAGACAAGCCGGTTAACCAAGTACAAGTGCTTATATATGGCAATACAGTGTGATGTATTCTGTTACTTATATAAAGGTTGCTGAACATAATGTTTATAACGTTAACGTTTAAACAGTAATCCATCTTCAAATGTTAATGCCTTGTCGTGAGTTCTGGACGCCCCAAAGGGGAACTACTGCGTCCAGGTTAAGATAAATTGTTAATAAGGCTTATACATTCGGTGTGGAAAAAATAAAAAATAAAATTTATTCCAGTTCCTTTAAGTCCTAGAAGGACTCATGGTGAGAACTACAGAATACTAGTAATTCCTTGGTGTGGCCAAGAGAGGCCAAGGAGGATAGGTTTGAATGTGCTAAAGGTAGCCGAAGAGGAAAGGGAAGTATACAGTAAAGGAGGATAAGGAGATCCGGGGAGCGAGGGGGGGAGGGGACAGTGGGCCTCGACCCAATATCAGCATCTGTTCCGGCATTTGGAAAAGCTGTTGTATGGAGATTTAGAGTTTTAGAATCTCAAGTCCCATTAGTTGCTGAGAGCCTATGCTTTAGTTTGTCAGAAGCAGAGTAATGCCTCCATATGCTCCAAATAAAAGAGAATTTTGATTGTGTATCTAGTACCTCGGCCTGCATTTTTTCCATGTGCATTGTATTGTTTATTTCATTTACCCATTCCACCAGGGAAGGGGGGGTAGTGGTTTTCCAATGTCTTGGGATTAACTGTCTCCCTGCACTGAGAAAGAATTTCAGAAGATTATGCTTTTGTGATTTAATGGTACCAGGGAGTATTGAAAGGAGAGCAATGGCTGGAGATGGTGTGAGTGGTTTATCGTATATATTTCCGTGTATATTTGAAAAATATGTGTCCAAAAAGGGAGAAGCACATCGCACTCCCACCAAATGTGTATGTACGTACCTTTCGCTGAGTTACATCTCCAGCATATGTCAGAGGCTGAAGGATACATGACCTTGAGAGAGGTTGGGACTCGATACCACCTCGACACCAGTTTGTAGTTTTAGCTCGAGATGGACGACTTATGAGTGAAAAGGAAGGCTTTCTCCCATTTGGCTTCTGTTATATCTCTCCCGAGTTCCTCAGACCAAATTTTAGTATATTTAGGTAGGGATGTATGTACACGGCCCAAAACTAATTGATATATCAGTGATAAAGTGTGTCTAGGAGTTTCTGGGAGTGTGCAAAGTTGCAGTCAGGGGTCTATGAATTTGTTTAGAGTTATGGAGTTGTTTACAGAAGGAATCCAGGTGTAGACGTGTAAGCCAAGATACCCTAGGTGATAAAGCGACTCGGTCTGTGACATATGTGCCTAGAGTGTTGTGTACGAATTGTCTGGCTGTAGGCCAGGAAGCTCTGTCATAGTCATCTAGGTTTAGGACCGAGCTGCCTTTGGGGAAGGCAGGATTGTCAAATAAGGGAGTGAGAGGGCTTGGTTCAGAGGTTAGAGAGTAAGTCTCCCGCTTACAATACCAGATTATCAAGGCATCCCTAGTGAGAGGGGATATCTCTGTTAAATTTTTGTGTGTCTGACCATAGCCCCATAAGAGAGCGCGAAGATCAATTGAGGACAGATCTTGTTCCACTAAGGTAGAGGCCTTGACCAGTGGGTGGGGAAACCACTCCAGGATACGTGAGATCACTGTCGATGTGTGATAAAGTTCAAAATCTGGTAAATCCGCTCCTCCTTTGGCAGAGGGGGAGCAAAGAAGTTTATGTTTCAATCTAGGGTGGTTTCCCTGCCAGACAAATTTAATTGCCATGGATGCAGAAGAAAGCTGCTGGGAGGGCGATTGGAAGGGCCTGGTATAAATAGAGTAATTTGGGGAGAATATCCATTTTTAGTACGTTCATGCGACCAAACCAAGATAGTGGCAAGTCCATACGAGTGTCAGTTAGGCGTCTCAATTTCGTCAGTAATGGGCTAAAGTTAAGGGCGTATATTTCTGATGAACGTTTCGGAATGGCTGTTCCTAAATATGATATGGAGCTTGTCTGCCATTGAAAGGAAAAGTTGGTTTTGAGAGGCAAGGGTGGTCTGAGACAAGGACAAATTTAAAGCCTCCGTTTTGGTGATGTTCAATTTATAATTGCTAAAGCAGCCAAACCGATCAATCTCAGCTAATATAGATGGGATAGTAATATGTGGTTGGGTTACGTAAAGTAGTAGGTCATCTGCATAAAAGGAGAGTTTACAATGGGAGGAAGGGGTTTCTATACCATGTATGTTGGGGTTAGCTCTAATAGCTTGGGCCAGATGTTCAATTACCAAGGCAAACAAGAGTGGGGACAGCCTTGTCTAGTGCCATTGGTGATCGTGAATTTCTCCGATTGAGTGCCATTTACTAAAACTGTAGCTGAAGGTTTGGAGTATAGGAACATTATACGTGCTAGCATTCTTGGGCCTAGGCCTAATTGAGAGAGGGTTGCTGATAGGAAGGGCCAGCTGACCCTGTCAAAGGCTTTTTCTGCGTCGCATGAGAGTAGACAGGTCGGTATGTGGTTACGTTGAATGTATGTGATAAGGTGTATAGTTTTGGTGGTATTGTCCCTGGCTTCACGTCCAGGGACAAATCCCACCTGATCTTTATGGACCGTGTTGGGCAGCAAAGGAGATAGGCGGTTTGCAAGGATTTTGGCATATAATTTCAAATCTATATTTAAAAGAGAAATCGGTCTATAATTGGGGCATAGGGAGGGGTCTTTACCTGGTTTTGGGATCACCACTATTTGGGCTTGGAGCAAAGTAGAGGAGGGGGCAAGATTTCCGTCGATGGCATTGAATGCTTTTGCTAAAAGAGGAGCTAATTGGAGATTAAACGTTTTGTAAAAACGTGAGGAAAACCCATCGGGGCCGGGGCTCTTTCCATTTTTAAGATTTTTAATGGCGGAAAGAAAGTCCGCTTCGGTAAGAGCAGACTCCAACTCCTCCGTGTTGGATGTTGGGAAAGATGGGAGAGCCGTTTCCTGTATATATAAAGGGAGGTCTTGTAAGTGAGATGAGGAGAATGAGGATTGTGGGGTAAGATTATATAAGGTGGAGTAGTAGTGACGGAATTCTTCAGCTATAGGCGCATTGTTTAGTATTTTACCTTTGGTAGAGGAGTTAATGAGTTGGATTGGTTTACGGGTTTGTCGGGGCTGAAGTGTGTTTGCTAAATGTCTACCACATTTGTTGGCCTGAGCATAAAGAACAAATCGTCCCTTGTCCCTTGCCACCAAGGAACGTTCAGAGAAAATTTGCAAGAGGTCTCTCCTAGCATTGGTGAGTTCTAGTAGAACCGTGGTGTCAGGGTTTTTTTTGTGCGTTTCTTCTAAAGTGGCTATGCTAGCTAAAAGGCGTGTAATGTCGTCTGTGCGCGCACGTTTAAGTCGAGCGCCGTGTTGGATAAATTTACCTCTAAGCACACATTTAAGTGCCTCCCATTTCGTCAGTGGGTTGGTGGTGTCTTGGGAGTGATCAGCTATGAAATGTTTAATGGTCTGTACAATATCCTGTGAGCAGACTATGTCAGATAGGAGGTTGTCATTCAACCTCCAGGACGACTGTTTCTTTTGCAGGGGGATATTACCTAGTGTCATGTGTATAGGAGCATGGTCAGACCATAGAGTGAGGCCTATCGAGGAGTGGGGGGAGTAGTCCAACAAGGATTGGGATATGAAAAAATAGTCTAATCTGCTATAAGAAGAGTGTGCTGGAGAATAATATGTGTAATCCTTAGCGGAGGGGTGTAATGTTCTCCACACGTCCACTAAGGAGAGGTCAGATAAGATAGTGCGTATTTTGGTCAGAGAGGCCGGGGAGAGCGATGACTTACCAGAAGAAGCGTCGAGGCGGGGTATCAAGGTGGCATTGAGATCACCTCCAAGGATGACGTTAGTTGTACTGAATCTCTTCAAACGAGAAATCACGGAGGAAAGAAAACGATGCTGCTCCTGATTTGGAGAATAAACATTAATTATGGTGTAAATCATGTTCATGTATAACAATTTAAGAAATATATATCTGCCTAATGGATAAATATAAGAATCAAGAACGTCTGGTGTGAATGTGGCATGGAAAGCAATGGAGACTCCTTTCGACTTTGCTACAGGGTTAGTGCTATGAATCCAAGTGGGATATTGTTTATGGGACAGTTGCGGAATTGCGTCCGATCTAAAATGGGTTTCCTGTAAGAGAAGGATTTGAGTTTGTACTTTATGAAAGTGATAGAGTATATGTCTTCTCTTCTCTGGGGTGTTGAAGCCCCTGCAATTTAAGGAGGCGACTTTAAAACCCTTTCATGACTAAGCTTATTTTTGAAATTTGGTGTTTACAAGTTAAAATCCATATTTTTTGCTAGAAAATTACTTAGAGTTCCCAAACATTATATATATTTTTTTAGCAGAGAATCTAGAGAATAAAATGGCGATTGTTGCAATATTTTTTATCACACGGTATTTGTGCAGCAGTGTTTTAAACGCAAATTTTTGGAAAAGGGACACTTTCATGAATTTAAAAAAATCCAAACAGTAAAGTTACCCCAATTTTTTTGTATAATGTGAAAGATGATGTTACGCCGAGTAAATAGATACCAAACATGTCACCCTTTATAATTGCACGCACTCGTGGAATGGCGACAAACTACGGTACCTATGAATTTCCATAGGCAACGCTTTAAAAAAATTTTACGGTTACCAGGTTTGAGCTACAGAGGAGGTCTAGGGCTAGAATTATTGCTCTCGCTCTGACGATCACGGCGATACCTCACATGTGTGGTTTGAACACCGTTTACATATGGGGGCGCAACTTCCGTATGCGTTTTCTTCGCTGCGCGAGCTCGCGAGGACAGGGGCACTTTAAAAAATTTATTTATTTATTTATTTAATTTATTTTTTTACTTTAAAATTGTGTTTAAAAAAATTTTTTTTTTTTTTTTTTACTTTTATTGCTGTCACAAGGAATGTAAACATCCCTTGTGACAGTAATAGGTGGTGACAGGTACTCTTTATGGAGGGATGGGGGTTCTAAAAGACCCCCCATCCCTCCTTTACACTTCAAAGTATTCAGATCGCCGAAAACGGCGATTCTGAATACTGTATACTTTTTTAAATTCGACGTCGCTTCCGCGTTTACAACAAGAAGGCTGGAACGAAGCCGCTCACAGCTTCGTTCCAGCCCGCCCCCAGCCGCCGAAGATTCCTGATTGGACACCGGGCCTCCCGATCGCACGGGAGGCCCAGTAACAGCGGCGGGAGGCGGCGGGAGGGGGGGATGTCCCCTCCCGCTCCTCCGGTATAACAACCGAGCGGCTTTTAGCCGCATCGGTTGTTATACACGGGTAGTCGATCGCCCGCTGGAAACAACGGTACCGGGATGATGCCTGCAGCTGCGGGCATCATCACGGTATAACCCAGGAAAGCCGAGTACGCATATCTGCGTACGGTCGGCGGGAAGGGGTTAAGGGAAGTAGGGGCCGACATTGCAAGCTCAACTCAGGGGTGCAGCTAGAGGAAGTATGGTCGAGGCCCACTGACCTAGGGGCAAGGGGAGGTTAGGAGAGGGGGGGAGAAGAAGAGGGAAGTAAGTAGGAGAGATATGGGAGAAAGAGAGAATAGAAGCAAAGACAGTAGAGAACAGAGGCCAAGATGGCCGTACTAACAATGTTGAAATCAACATAACAGCTAAAACCGCAATGGGAGCTGTAAACCCTAAGTGTGGGGGTCGTGGTCAGAGCATAGGGAGGCCCGCACACGCCGGGCATTTTCCAATAAATATCTAAATATTAGGAGGCTCAGGCTCTGCATTGCTTAATATGAGAAGGAGAGAATAAACTATTAAAGGATGTACAAAATGACATCCAACACCATAAACTTGTAGGCCTGCAGGGATACATTCACAACTTCTTAATTTAACAGTGTTCTGCAATAAGGCTGGGGAGGAGAGATATATCAAAAAGGGGTGGAAATCTATGGCGGTAAAAGGGACCGTCGATGTAAACATTTAAATTACTTCTGTAGGAAAAGAGAAAAAAAAACAAAAAAAAAAAACACATGTATCCCACTGCAAAAAGGTGAGATTCGTGTACAGAAGATCAATATGGGATCAACAGTATAAAACAACGTCCCAACATAGTTGCAAACTGTAAACAGGAATATCTTCACTGGTCCGGAACCTGTGAAGGAAAAGTATGGTTAAGACAAGAGTAGAGAACAATTGTTCATCCGTCGGTTGCTCTGGATGCATGCGATTTAGGACGTTTGTTCTTCTTAGTCTTCGTTTGCCAGCTTGTAGCAGTCTGGAAGCCTGGGGTGGCAGCATGAAGAGGCCAATCTGGTATGGGAATTTGTGGCAGTTCAAATGTTCCCAGGAATTTTGGGAGGTCTCCAAGAGTGCGGAATGTTGCTGACTTTCCGTCATGGGATGCAAAAAGTTTGAAAGGGAAGCCCCAGTGATATTTTATTTGTTTTGCTTGGAGGGCACTTGTGAGGGGTTTCAGGGCTCTCCTCATGTCGAGTGTCAATTTGGAGACGTCAGGGAGTAATGATACTGGGGTCCTATTGAAATAAATGGCGTCTTGGGTTCTTGCTGCTTTCATTATTGCATCTTTAATCGCATAGAAGTGCACTCTACAGATTACATCTCTGGGGTGCTCCAGGTTAGGGTTCTTAGGGCTGAGAGCTCTGTGAACACGATCTAACTCTAAGGGAGCATCTTTCTCCTTGTGGAGCAGGTCATTAAATATGGCAATGACAGCAGGGGCTAGATCTGTGGTTTCTACCGACTCTGGTAGGCCTCGGATGCGTATATTGTTGCGTCTGGCTCTATTTTCCTGGTCATCTTGGTGGTAAATCAGTTGTTGGATCTGTAGTGTGTGGTCATGTAAAATAACCTCATGAGCTTGAAGTGTGGAGGTATTTTCCTCTACCTCATGTTCTACTTCTTCCAGCCTGTTTGTTACATCTTTGCGGAGCTCGGTAATCTCCTGTTTGTATGATCTTTCTAGTCTCTGCACATAGGTTTCAAAGTCATGCTTGGTGGGGAGGGCCTTGATGTAGGCTTCCATGTCCCAGCCACCATAAGATCTATGTGAGTCTGGGGATTGGCAGGCCGAGCGGACTGAGCCGTTATCTTAATCTGGAGGGGACCTGGCACACTGTCTTGTTTTCATATGTGATGTGGAGCGCTGTGAAGCAGCTCCCTGTGAGGCCGCGTGTGTGCCTGAGGTCTGGGCCGTTGCCATCTTGGATGAGGGGGGGTCACGCTGTGTCTGGCCCAAACGGGTGAAAAAGCGGTCTATGTCACCCTCGTTATGTGGCTCGGGAGTGCAGTGTCTCTCTCCCCCTCCTTTCCTCCCCATTACCGACCTGTTTGCAGGGTCTTGCAGGCGCTGTGAGCCTCGTTTGTGCCGACGTGTGCGGGAGCTCCAGGCAGACACGTCCTGCTACTCCATGCGCTAGGCCACGCCCCCCTTCTATCCATTTATAAACTGAATTTTCTAAGCTTATAGACTTCAACTGTGTGGGAAACTGTGTCAAATACTTTGCCAAAATCCGAGTAAACGACAGTTCTTTCTGGTTTTTTTTTTTTGCTTACCTCCTCATGAAAAGAAATTCGATTCGTTTGACAACAGTTTAGTTTTTTGTGAATACATGCTGTAGCCTAAAATATTATTTTCTCTAGTAAACACCCTTCTATGTGGTCTTTTTCTAAACCCTAAAGTATCTTACCGACTATATAAGTTAAACTAACCAGTCTGTAGCTATTGGGTAAAGTTTTTGATCCCTTTTTTAAATTTAGGCCCCACATTGGCCTTACCACAATCCAGTTGTATCATGCCAGTCATTAGAGAGTCTCTAAAAGTTAGAAACAATGGCTTAGATAAAACAGAGCTCAACTCTTTGAGGACCCATGTGTGTAAGCCAACTGGTCCAGGTGTAAGCCCTGTCACATAGTATATAGACAAATTGTGATTGATATATATATATATATATATATATATATATATATATATATATATATATATATATAAATGTTAGATTCAACTTTTAAACAAGTTGCTTTAAGTTTATATTGCTTTGTCTAATTATTGCTTCATATAGGAATTAAGACACAGAGTCAGGTATGTCTGTATCAAAGTTCTGAGCATAATGGGCTCCTGCCTTTACTCTTTCAAAGGCCTTTTATAGGCAATTATACAAACAATAGCATTAGCACAACCCCCCACAAAGGGCAAGGGTAAACAACAACAAGAGTCACCTGGGCTACGAACACAAGCTTCAACACCATGGCAATACAGTTACAAGAAAACAAAAGCAGCTTCAATTGAGTTCAACAGTCAAAAAGTTACATTCATAACAGATTTACACGTAGGCATTATATTAAGTGAGAACTCGAAATTAAATCCCTGACCTTATCAATATATATATATATATATATATATATATATATATATATATATACGAATGGGATATTTGTTGATACATAATTAAGCCCCTTCCACTATTAACACAAACACACCAAACCTTATTCACCACAGACAATTACAGGCACTTCATTTCTAGACATGTGCAGAATGAAAAAAGTTTTGCTTAATTGCGGATAGATTCGTTAAGTTAAACATTTTGTTTAGCTACATTCATATGTTAGAATAATACGTTTTCGTAAGTTGTTTCACTTTTGTTTCATTTTTTAAATTTTTGATTCGATTTTACTTTTTTGTCCATATTCAAATTGAATTTGATTCTGAGACGAAACACTGATTCAGTTTCCCAGCAGTGAGTCAGTGTTCCACCTATCATGGACGAGGACGAGGAGAAGGTGGGGGCTTTGTTACACTGCACGCCCACTGACTAGACTGCATGTCACAACGCCGGGAGATCAGGCGCATGAGGCTGCAGATGGGCACAGTGACTCGAGTATAAGCCGAGGGGGCTTTTTCAGCACAAAAAAATGTACTGAAAAACGGCTTATGCTCAAATATATATGGTACTACCATGAAAGCCACGTGATTGAAGATGCTCTCTTTTTGTATACCTTAAGACACACATGCATAACAATACAAGCAAGCTGATATGCACACCATCCACTACTGCTAGAATAGGGTTGGGGGAAAACCAGGAGCAGTAAAATGACTATATTATACATTTACAATTCCATTTAAGAAGATCCATGAAGTTAAATACTGGTAATGGTAATGGATTGGATATGTACTGTGCAATAGAGTCCTATAGAGTCCTATACTCGCTCTCTTCGTTCCTCTCAAGACCTCCTGCTCTCTAGCTCCCTTGTCACCTCCTCCCATGCTCGCCTCCAGGCCTTTTCCAAAGTGAGAACTCTAAATTAAATC
The DNA here is from genome assembly GCF_042186555.1 of Aquarana catesbeiana. Taxonomy (NCBI): domain Eukaryota; kingdom Metazoa; phylum Chordata; class Amphibia; order Anura; family Ranidae; genus Aquarana; species Aquarana catesbeiana. The sequence continues at coordinate 158,456,311 of NC_133336.1, forward strand.
CCTGACCTTATCAATTTCCCCCTTTGACATCATCCTCTCCTTCCCCCTGGGTCCTCATGAATAAGTTCTAGTCAGTTTTTTCCCAGAGTCCTTTCCCTGACCGCGAGTTGTCAGAGGGGTAAAACCCATCCCCCTAGGTATTACCAACATCTTAAAATTCAAGAAGAGGAGTTTTATAGGAGTAGGGTGATGTCAATACACATTTATTGATATGCCCTGTCTATTCTCCTAATTTTCCTATTTATTTTCCTGTATACACATATATTCGTGATTGTAAGTGATATTAATATTAGAATAATAATTACCATTGGACTTAACAACCAGTGAAAGGTATTGGTTGCTGTAGAAGACATTCCACTAAATATATCCCACCAATGTGGTGCAGTATCCTGTTGTATCTGTGAGGAAAGATGTACTAGTCTACCTTTGTCAATAATTGCAGATACAAGGTTATTCTGTAGGGTATGTTCTAGTGTTTCTATGTGTTGTCTTAACAACTCTGATTGTTCCAAAACCTGTTTTAGTGGGTCTAAAGAAATTATAAAGTGTTAAAGTTTATAAAGTGTGTAGTGTCAGTGAGATTATGTACCTCATAGACTGAAGAGAATATCTTATCGGCGTCTGGTTCAAAAAGATAGGTGTCGTTACCCCATTGTAATATTTTAATCTTTTTTATACATCCCGCAAACGGTGCCGATTTATTTAATGCTGACATGGTGCGGTTATCATTAGTAATGATACAAATATGCTGGGGTCCTATTTCTATGAATCTATTGTTCACATTTATCGGTGTTCTTTGCATTTTGCATATGCTAGTTTGGTATTTTAACAAGCAAGGTTCATATACTGGGGAACTTCTGCCACATACCATTCCCTTATTGGTTCCTTCACATAGAGTTAAATCATGGGTTCTGTTTCCTTTATCTACATATTTCCCATATATTTCTGGATACCAAAACTCTTTAATTACTAGTGGCATGACCACTATTTTACACATTTCCATTACATCTGCTACCCGGTATGCTTCGAACCTTCCTACACACCATTTCTCCTCACATTCTATCTTATCCCCTTTTACTTGGAACCATACACCATCGTCAGTTAAACCCTTAAAATATTTCATCCAGGTATGATAATTTCCCAACTGTAGTTCAGTCCTGGCCCTATTTATTTGTATATGATAGGATAAGAGGTTAAAAGAGCACTGTGTGAAATTTACAAACTGTTGACTTTGATTCCACAGCTGGAGCTCTGCTCCTATCGTGTGATTTATTAACCCTCCCAAAAATTGTAATAGGGGTATTTCTTGCAGTTGGGTTTCAAAAGTGGTGGGTAACCATTTGCTTGTGATAGTCAAGCTGTCAGCTATGTGTCCCCCCTGCATGCTTCCATCTGTTGTTCATTTCTTCTATTTCGACTGAGTTTAAAATTCCCATCCCTGTACCTGTCAGTCCCAATAGTGTGTCGTACCATTCTCGTTTATACCTACACTCCGGTATCGGGGGAAAGGTGATATTGAATTTTATTTTTGTTTTCTGTTGTGATGTTGATACATTTATGCAAGTGTTTGGTACGGGTGTTAATATGGAAGATTCAATTATTGGCGTTACTTCTTCCTCCATTTGTATGTGAAATCCATAGGCCTCTGCATTCCAATACCACCCATCATTTCTCTCTTCCCTCCACCAAGAGGCACAGAGGAAAGTACTTGATTGATTAACGGTAATATCTGTTAGATTAAACATCCCTTCTGATATATTTTCTCCCCCTGCTTTATGGACTAATATTTGGTACATTTGTCCTACTACCCGTTCCCGTGCTTGTTTCCATGTCTGTGAAAGGGATATTTTATGGCACCTATGATTTTTACTATTGTTAAAGGGGAAACCCATATTATCGTTCCACTGGAAAGTTACAGTTATTTCTGAGAGGGGGTCTGCCTGTATCCATGCTATACCTACATCTACATGAAACGATCGCCTTCAACAGTATAATTACCCACAGTGTAATCCTTATTTATCTCATATCCTGATACATTTGCCACTTTAGGGTCATCTATGCTCCATTCGAAAGTCATTGTTTCCTCTACTTCAAGTACATTAATACCAGGAGTCCATGCATATATTTGTAAAACAACAATCTTCAACAAAAAATATGTAAGTAGATATTTCATCATGTTGTTTTCTCGGGTTGTTTCTTGCAATGTGATGCGTGTATCCAGGTAGGTTTTCCTTCCAGCTTTACTGAGGTGGCTGTGGTCAAGAGTACTTGGTAAGGACCTTCAAACCTGGGTTCCAATGTCTTTCTGGTGTGTTTCTTTACATATACATAATCCCCTGGTAGCAGCGTATGTGTACCTGTCATTGAATTAGGGTCTGGAAGAGAAGAATACACACTTTTGTGGATCTTAGTTAGACGTTGTTGTAATTGTATCACATATGCAGTCAAACTATCACATTGCAATTGCATACTCTGTGGAAAGTATAAACCTAATCTAGGTGCATTCCCAAAAAGTATTTCGTATGGGGATAATCCTGTTTTTCCTGTTGGAGTGTACCTTATAGAGAATAAAGCCAAAGGCAGGCATTCTGGCCAAGGCTTGTTTAACTCTTGCATGGCTTTTTGTATTTTTAGCTTTATTGTCCCATTTACTCTCTCCACTGATCCTGAACTCTGTGGGTGGTAAGGGGTGTGAAAACTTTGTTGAACCCCTAACATGGTCATCACATTCTGCATGATTTCTCCTGTAAAGTGTGTCCCCCTATCTGATTCTATGGTTTCGGGAAGACCAAACCTAGGTATTAACTCAGTGATCAGTTTCTTAGCTGTGGCTTTAGCTGTAGCTGATTTTACTGGATAACTTTCGGGCCAACCTGAGAATAAATCGATACACACGAGGACAAATTCAAAGGGGCCGCTCTTAGGCATTTGTATGTAATCAATTTGCAGTCTCTGGAAGGGGTATTGGGCCCGGACCTGGTGTTTTCGTGGGGTTTTTACTCTCTGTCCTGGGTTATTCAGGAGACAGATTTGGCAGGCTGCACAGTAGTTTCTTGCAGTGCTACTGAATCCAGGGGCGAGCCATCCTTGGTTCACAATCCTATACATGGAATTGGAACTGGCGTGTGTGGGTAGGTGAACTGCCGCTGCCATTGCTGGGTACAGAGAGGCAGGTAGGCATATTTTGCCCCCTTCCCTCCATACATTGTCAAGGTCTGGTGCTGCTCCCATTCTGACCCACTTATCTTTCTCGCTCTCCCCTGCTTGCTCCTGTAATTTACTCAGCTGCTGCCATGTTGGTTCTGGGATACTCACCTCTACCGCTGCTAAGGTCTCAGGGCTTCCTTCCCCTAGAGCTGCCTGTTTTGCAGTCAAATCTGCAAATGCATTTCCTTTTGCCTCAATTGTTTTTGCGCTCGTGTGTGCCGCTATCTTCATGATGGCCACTCGTTTAACCTTTTGAAGATTGTTCAGGACTCTCTTAATCCCTTCTCCATGTTTTACAGGTGTACCTGCTGCTGTCAGATAACCTCTAGCCCTCCATATGTGGCCATAATCGTGCGCTACACCATAAGCGTAGGCAGAGTCAGTGTAAATATTCCCTTCTCGTTCTTTTAAGTATTCTAGGGCTTGTTCTAAAGCTTTTAATTCTGCTTCCTGTGCTGACATGTGGGCTGGTAAGGCCTGTGCTTCAATTACCTGCATATCAGTCACTACAGCATACCCTGTGTGATATTTACCCTTGTCATCAGCAAACCTACTGCCATCTATGTACAAGGTGTACTCAGCGTTTAAAATTGGTGTATCTGTAACGTGTGGGAATCCCATTGTCTCCTGTTCCGTGAGCTGAAAACAATCGTGCTGATCTACTTCTTTAAACAAAAAAGAGTGTCAGTGTCCTCATTTCCTTTCTCACTAGTACTATTAGCACTATCATTCCCCCTTGCCAAATCTGATGACTGAAGAGGAAAAAAGGTGGCCAAATTTAAGGTTGTACAGCGCTGAAAAGTGACATTTGGAGGTAAGAGTAAAGTACACTGTAATCTTAATTGCCTAGCCATTGAAATGTGTTTGGGCTGTACCTGAGACAAGATTGCATGTATGTCATGTGTGGTATGCACTACAACTGGATTGTCTAGAACAATCTCTGATGACTTATCTATGATAATTGACACTGCAGCTACCGCCCGTACACAGGACGGTGAACCTCTAGATACTGGATCTAATGCTGCTGAAAAGTAAGCGACTGGTCTTTGTTTTACATGTGCCTGTGTCAGAACACCTGTGGCATGTCCAGTGATCTCAGCAATGTACAGATTAAATATCTTGGTGTAATCTGGTATACCAATAGCCAGGGCAGAAATCAACAACTTTTTCAAAGTGATAAACGACTCATGAGCTACTTCTGTAAGCATATACGGTACAATTTTCAAACAATCGTATAATGGCTGCATCAAAGCGCTAGCATGTGGTATCCACTGTCTACAATATGACACGATACCTAAAAACATACGCAATTGTTTGAAATTCCGTGGGGGTAACATTCCCTTTATCACTTGAACCCTCTCCTCAGTGAGATGTCTCGTACCCTGTGATATACAATGTCCCAAAAAGATAACTTTTTCCTGACACACTTGCAACTTTTTTTTATTAACCTTGCAACCTTTTTCTGCCAAAAATCGCAACAAATTAAGGGTGGTGTGCAAGCTTTCAGTCTTTCACTTATCTGTGGAATTAATCCTTCCATAAACTGTCTATTGAAGGCTCAGATCGTGACTGGCAGCTCTAAATCCATTCCCTCATCTGCCATCATACTTTCTATAGATAAGTAAAAGTCTGATACAGTCTGTCCTGGCATTTGTTTCATGGGTGATATTGACCCCCCCTCTTGTTGTTTTGCCTGACAGAAAGCTTCTAATCTAGCAATAAAAGGAGCCCTTGAGTCTATATGTCTGACATGTCCTGTCTCCAGTATTGCCATCCCCCTCAGCTCGGTCTGCAGGTCAGTCATAAACTGGTTAAACGGGGTCAGAGTCATTTTATGTCTGCATAAATCCTCCCCATCCTGCCAGGTTGCTTCATGTGTATTCATTAATTGTGTCACAAATCTACAGAAAACAGCTGGCTTTACTATAATGCATGTATCAATGCGTACGGGGGCTACAGTTTCTGAATGAAATTCTTATACTCCACAAACCTGAAAAAAAAAAAAACATTCTCTACCCTTAAGTACAGGATATATCTTGTGTGGTTTACGTTCCATGTCAGTGTATGGGGGTGGGATGGTTGAACTAAGATTATTTAAAATTTCAACATTTTTTGTTCTTCTGTCTTTCATATCCCAACCATCACAGTCTGGATTATACTTCCACCCCTCTTCTTTCGCTCTATTTGAGACCTTAATTAAGCATTGAACCTGACGCATCCATTGCTTCTCTAACACCTCTCCTTGTCTGTCCCTTTTTATTTCACTCCATACATCCGGGTCTAAGCCCGCTGCTCCTTTCACCTTAAATTTACGAAGGACATCCTTTAAGTCCTGTGCTTCGGTTTTCCCATAAATGTTCTTAATTATCTGTGGCACCGTATAGTGCACCACAATTCCCTGACGGGGTTTTGTGTTCCTCTGGCCCATTCTAACAGTCCTGCCTAGGTAGCGTGTGGGACACTTAGTGTACAATATAATGCGGCTACAACATATACAAGAATGAATAATTACTTTATATGCTAGCCCAATAACAAACCAGCTAAGTTACACTAGTTCCTCGTTGCCTTCCTCCTAGGGTGCTAGAATACTAGAAACCTCTTCCGGAATGAGATTTCTGAAATCGAATTACTTTATATGCTAGCCCAATAACAAATAATTACTTTATATGCTAGCCCAATAACAAACCAGAATGCGGCTACAACATATACAAAAATGCGGCTACAACATATACAAGCATTCCTTTAAGTGGCCAGGTATCCGACTAGATCTCCGGACTTTTGGAGATCTTATTCCCTCCCCGTATCTGGGAATCCCTCTCATACACTCTTATCCCTGCTTTATGGAGCAGACAGGGCTTATACTCTCAACCCGTCTATGGTTTATGAGTTAGATGTGAGGTTAAGCATAAGCGTCAGACCCCCAAGCTCACAAGCCCTCAAGTTCCCAATCATGTGAGGTAAGGCGCATTCCGTTGCTTAGTTCGGCAATCCTCTTCTAACTCATACCATCCTTGACAAGGCTCATTCACTTTCTCAACAAGACAGACAAGACAGACACAGACAACAAAACAAACAAATAATTCCAGCAATATAAACTAAAATATGCAGTAATTCTAGACTCACCACTACAGAGGCTGGTGTTTTAAAACCAGGAGAACCGTAACTGACAGAACGGATAGGCACAAATCAGGGGAGCACAGAATATAAGAAAAATAAAGCTTTTTCTTACCTGGCCAGGTTTTTTTTGATCTGTGGTTCCCGGAATGCCTGTCCTTTCGTTCCGTCAGCGTAGCTCAGCCACCTCTTGTAGCAACTTGGTGGGTCCCTGTTCGGGCGCCAAAATGTTAGATTCAACTTTTAAACAAGTTGCTTTAAGTTTATATTGCTTTGTCTAATTATTGCTTCATATAGGAATTAAGACACAGAGTCAGGTATGTCTGTATCAAAGTTCTGAGCATAATGGGCTCCTGCCTTTACTCTTTCAAAGGCCTTTTATAGGCAATTATACAAACAATAGCATTAGCACAACCCCCCACAAAGGGCAAGGGTAAACAACAACAAGAGTCACCTGGGCTACGAACACAAGCTTCAACACCATGGCAATACAGTTACAAGAAAACAAAAGCAGCTTCAATTGAGTTCAACAGCCAAAAAGTTACATTCATAACAGATTTACACGTAGGCATTATATTAAGTGAGAACTCTAAATTAAATCCCTGACCTTATCAATATATATATATATATATATATATATATATATATATATATATATATATATATATATACGAATGGGATATTTGTTGATACATAATTAAGCCCCTTCCACTATTAACACAAACACACCAAACCTTATTCACCACAGACAATTACAGGCACTTCATTTCTAGACATGTGCAGAATGAAAAAAGTTTTGCTTAATTGCGGATAGATTCGTTAAGTTAAACATTTTGTTTAGCTACATTCATATGTTAGAATAATACGTTTTCGTAAGTTGTTTCACTTTTGTTTAATTTTTTAAATTTTTGATTCGATTTTACTTTTTTGTCCATATTCAAATTGAATTTGATTCTGAGACGAAACACTGATTCAGTTTCCCAGCAGTGAGTCAGTGTTCCACCTATCATGGACGAGGACGAGGAGAAGGTGGGGGCTTTGTTACACTGCACGCCCACTGACTAGACTGCATGTCACAACGCCGGGAGATCAGGCGCATGAGGCTGCAGATGGGCACAGTGACTCAAGTATAAGCCGAGGGGGCTTTTTCAGCACAAAAAAATGTACTGAAAAACGGCTTATGCTCAAATATATATGGTACTACCATGAAAGCCACGTGATTGAAGATGCTCTCTTTTTGTATACCTTAAGACACACATGCATAACAATACAAGCAAGCTCATATGCACACCATCCACTACTGCTAGAATAGGGTTGGGGGAAAACCAGGAGCAGTAAAATGACTATATTATACATTTACAATTCCATTTAAGAAGATCCATGAAGTTAAATACTGGTAATGGTAATGGATTGGATATGTACTGTGCAATAGAGTCCTATAGAGTCCTATACTCGCTCTCTTCGTTCCTCTCAAGACCTCCTGCTCTCTAGCTCCCTTGTCACCTCCTCCCATGCTCGCCTCCAGGCCTTTTCCAAAGCCTCTCCAATCCTATGGAACTCCTTACCCCAATCTGTCCGCTTATCTCCTACTTTATTAGCTTTCAGAAGATCCCTGAAAACACTTCTCTTCAGAGAAGCCTATCCTACCCACACCTAACAACTGTACTTTTTTTTTTTTTTCCCATCAGCTCATCCCCCACAGTTATTACCTTTCGTCTCCACTTGACCCTCCCTTCTAGATTGTAAGCTCTAACGAGCAGGGCCCTCTGATCCCTCCTGTATTGATTTGTATTGTAAGTGTACTGTCTGCCCCATGTTGTAAAGCGCTGCACAAACTGTTGGCTCTATATAAATCCTGTATAATAATAATAATAATAATATTTTATATTAGGTGCAATTTATGCACAGTAGATCTGTTCCACTGCATTTAAAGGCAGCTCACCTTCTCCTCATCAAGTAATGTTACAGAGTTAGTCAGGTTGAAAAAAGACACAAGTCCATCTAATTCAACCATAAACAGAATAAATAAATAAAATAAAAAATATCATACAATCCCATATACCCAATCCTATACCCATAGTTGATCCAGAGGAAGGCGAAAAAAAAACAAGAAAAGCAGGATCCAATTTGCTACAGCAGGGGAAAAAATTCCTTCCTGATACCAGAGAGGCAATCGGATAGATCAACTTTACCTATAAATGTTAGTATTCAGTTATATTATGTACATTTAGGAGTGAATCCGGGCCTTTCTTAAAGCAATCTACTGAGCTGGCCAGAACGACCTCTTGAGGGAGCCTATTTCACATTTTCACAGATCTTACTGTGAAGAAACCTTTCCGTATTTGGATATGAAATCTTCAAATTTATAATGGCCTCAGAGAACAGTATTAATGTGATAAAATCAATTAAGGGTTGTACCATCATCCACAAATTTTAGAAATAAAGGGGTTGGGAGTCTGGTTCCCAGCCAGGTACTCACCAAGGAGCTAAGGGGTAATTGGACTATATCGGTACAATATAGTAAAGGTAAATTCACATATATGAGCAATCATGTAAAAAGATTAATACAAAACTTTATTAGTACAAAATATATAACAAAGTCTATAACAAATATATAACATATATATAAAATATATAATTTATCTTTGTTATATATATTGTACTAATAAAGTTTTGGGAACCAGACGGTGATGGTGCCGTGTCGGCTTGATCTACATCTCTATGGCGGTCACAGCACCGGTCTCTGCCAGACCGGACGGCGGATCCCTGTGCTTCCTCTCATCTACCTAAGGCACTACAATGACAAAGCCTCTGCTTTCCCTCTTATGGATACCTGACGCTACCTTTTTTGAGAGGCTCCAGGCTGTGGCCGACTGCTGTTTCCAATTCAATTCAGATACTCTATACCCATGATCAAATTGCGATCATCTGCATATAATCACTATTGATAGGTTTATGCAACCTTACCATACCCAATTGAATCTCTAGCTCCTGAGGAAGCGTTCTGCGTAACGCGAAACATGTAGAGCAACTAGAGAATATCTCACCGTGGATTATCAAACCTGCTGCATTTTGTTTGCTACAACTATGTACCTGTCTACTGTTCAATGCCAAGGGGAAGTATTTCTCCTATATATGGACTAAGTGATATATGTGTACATTGATAACCCTCTTTATGCTATACAAATTTGCAGGATAGGATCCATACGGTGTATTATTACTAGGGTTTACATCTAGCCTGAATTGCTTTTAAACAACCTATGTGTGTCCCTTGTCTTTTATAATCTTCTAATAAAATACCCCTATCAAATTTACTTTTTGTAGTCTAATACTATTGTGCCTCTAAAGTCCCATGCCTAGAGTCTTTCTATCTATAACTACATCTCTATCTCGCCCCAGTAGGACATCATTTTACAATTAAAATGATTGCCCTCATACTGATGTGCGCAGTGATATATGTGTAGGGAAAACACCATTTTCCTACCTAGGTGACCTAGCACATGTGTTTTTGTATGTGTGTGTGTGTGTGTGTGTGTGTGTGTGTGTGTGTGGGGGGGGGGCTCTAAAAAAAATGTATTACTGTTTATTTGTCCATTTAAACAAAAACTTTTTACACAATATCCTTTTATTAATAATGATGAGAGTTGTGCAGCTCAGCGATATCTGTCTCCCCTACAATCAGCACAAATAAAAACAAAATCATGTTTCTTTAGTGCTACGCTTGTGCTGTTTTGTGCTGTAAAAATGTACATTTGTGCGGCTTTCATTTTTAAGATACTAGCAATTGCTTTTTTCTAGATAATGACATCACCCAGCCCCACTACAAAAAGAAACAAAACCAGGCTGGTTGGTTAGTGCCGCTTTTGTGTTGGTTTGTGCCTTTCAAATTTTCGCTCTATCTTTTATTGTTTTTGCGTTATTAATGATATATTACAGGTCACCAAAGGTCACTTAGCCCCCATACAACAGCCAAAAGACATAAAACCAGGCTGGTTGGTTAGTGCTGCGTTTGTGCTGGTTTGTGCCATTTAAATCTCTGTTCTATCTGTTACTGTTATTGCATTATTAATGATTTATTAAATGCCAGCAAAGGTCACTTAGCCCCCCTACAACAGCAAAAAGACACGGAACCAGACAGGTTGGTTAGTGCTAGGTTTGTGCTGGTTTGTGCTGCTAAAATCTTTATTTGTGCCGTTATAGTTTTTTAGTTATAACAGCTTATTTTTATTTGATCACTTCCCACCCACTTTGCATCCCATGTTATTAAATCATAAAAACAAATAAACCATTCCTTAGTGCTATGTTTGTGCTGTTTTGTGCCATAAAAATTTACATTTGTGCTGATCTTATTTTTAACATATTAGCATTTGTTTTTTTCTAGATGATGACATCACCCAGCCCACCACAACAGCTAAAAGACACAACACCAGGCTGCTTGGTAGTGTCACATTTGTGCCTTTTAAATACCTGTTCTACCTTTTATTGTTTTTGCATTTTTAATGATTTATTAAAGGTCACCAATGGTCACTCAGCCCCCTACAACACTCAAAACACGAAAATGGGCTGGTTGGTTAGGACCGTGTTTGTGCTGCTAAAATTTTTATTTTTGCTGTTATGGTTTTTTAGTTATAACAGCTTATTTTTATTTGATAAAACCCCACCCATTATGCACCCCATTTTATTAAAGGCTAAGTTCACCTTTTTTTTCTAAATTCCAGCTCCGCTATGTACCAATATAGCAGTAATGTACATATTTTGCAAAAATAAAACCGCTTTCCATTTATTCTACCCACACTTACCTCACTCTCTTCATGGATGTTTAAAAACCCTGCTCCGTTACCTCTGCCTTACTTCCTGAACATACTTCAGGTCATGACACAGTTAGGAGTTGATCAGCTGATCTCATAAGCACACATCCTGCATCATCTACCCTCAGCTGGTCAACTCCTTCCTGTGTAGTGTCCTTAAGTATGTTCAGGAAGTAAAGCCCCATACACACTATCAGATTTTCTGCTGAGTTTTTCCTTCAGATTTACCAAAACTATGTAGTGCAAGGGCCTGCCTGATGGCATACACATTGAAACTCCTAAGGTTCGACCTCATATTATATGGTTTTGGTAAATCTGAAGGAAAAATTCAGCAGAAAATCTGATAGTGTGTATGGGGCTTTCGTCAGAAGTAATGGAACAGGGTTTTTAAACATCCATGAAGAGAATGCGATAAGTGTGGGGAGAATGAATGGAAAGCTGTTTTATTTTTGCAAAATAAGTACATTAATGCTATATTGGTATATAGCAGAGCTGGAATTTAGAGGAAAAAAAAAAAAAGATGAACAATGGTTAACTTAGCCTTGACCATTTGTTAGTGCTACATTTGTGCTGTTTTATGCCATAAAAATTAAAATGTGTGCTACTTTTATCTTCAAGATAATAGCATTCATTTTTTTCTAGACAATAACATCACACAGCCCCCCTACAACAGCCAAAAGACATGAAACTGGGCTGGTTGGTTAATTCCGTGTTTGTGCTGGTTTGTGCTGGTTTAAGCTACTTAAATCTCTGTTCTACCTTCTTTTAAATTTCAGTTATTATGGATTTATTAAAGGTCACCAAAGCTCACCCAGACTCCCTACAAGAGACAAAAGACATGAAACCGGGCTGTTTTGTGCTGTTTAAATCTCAGTTCTACCGCTTTTTGTTTTTCAGTTATTTACTATTCATTAAAGGTCACCAAAGGTCACTTATCCCCCCCTACAGCATCCAAAAAAATATCAAACCTGGCTGGTTGGTTAGTGCTGTTTTTGTACCAGTTGAGGTGCTAAATTATTATTTGTGAGTATTTGAAGCATTACTAGGGGTAAATTTCCTCTTACTTCCTGCTGTCTCCCTCCATTTGTAAGTATGAGTCATATGTAAGTCGGATGTATGTAACTGTCTGTATTATACATTATATTTAATCAAAACCCTCCCACTTTGCACCCCACGTGATTAAATCTAAAACCAAATATACCATTTGTTCTTGCTGATTTGTGCTGAAAAAATAAAATTTGTGCTGGTTTGGTTTTGGAGATATTGTGCATTATATTTGATCAAACCCTCTCCACATGTGAGAATCACATGCTAACCATTTCTCCTTCACCCAGACAGCACTTCGCCAACAGTTTAAAACCATTCTTTCAGATACAAAATGAGAGTGCTATGTGAAAAAAATAAATTTGATTTTCATATATGCTTGAATAAATGTAATGGATAATTCTAAGTTGTACCTTCTATCTATTGGTTTGCTGGCAAAGAACATAATAATTTGTGTCTTGCTATTAAAAGTGGTTGTACACCCTGTACAACCACTTTTACCTACAGGTAAGCCTATATTAAGGCTTACCTGTAAGTGCTTGAAATATCTCCTAAACCTCCACGGTTTAGGAGATATTTACTAAAAAGACGAGCGTCGATGTCATCTGCGCCTGCGCCCATTAGAAAGGTCACAACGTGCCGGACATGCCGTGACTGTGTGGGAGTGACGTCACGCGACTCTGGACAGTTACAGAGCCTCACAGCCCCGGAAGGAAGAGGGGCGAATATGGACGCTCTCTGCTCGTGGGGACAACGGCGACAGCTCGGGCTTCGGTGTCAGGGAAGTGACACATAATGGGCTACTATGCGATGCATAGTAGCCCATTATGCTTTACCTTTGCAGGGAAATAAAGAGGAAGTAAAACCCACCAGGGTTTACTTCCTCTTTAAGGTGCATGGAAACAGGAGTGTAAGTTACACTTTTTGCTAGTCAGGATTTTTTTTTTCTAAATTGTAATATCCATATTGTTATAATAGCAAAAACGTTTATATTGTTCCATGCTAGGCCTCATATTTAGCCTAGAGTTTATTTTTGTAATGCTCCTCGTCTGTACTGGGCTCTGTAAGCATTGCACATAGTACCCTGGGGGAAGGCACTAATAAAGCTTAAGCAACCTCATGCTTGCTCAGCAGCCATTAGTTGCTAGGACTGCCATTGTTCCAGTAATCAGTGATGTTATGTGTGAGTCCTGTCCCCTGTAGCAAGTTTCTCCACCCAGCTCCTGGCCCCTGTAGCTCGTTCCTTCTGCCAGCTCCCACCCCCTGCAGCTCCTCCCTTCTCCCATCTCCTGCCCATGCCTGCCTGGCTACTGGACATGTGCAGGTATGCTGTTCACTTGGATGGGATTTATAGGTGTACTCTGATGGGCACATATGATGTAAAGGGGCACTCTAGTGGGCACATACAGTAGATGCAGATGCATCCAGGGCCTTAGCAAACCAGTCAGATTTGGGTACTGGGTTACATAATTTACCCTGAAAGAAAAAACTGTGTAACCAAAAAAATAATAATTTTGAATATAAACAATGAGAACCAGCGCCAATAGTGAATATAATTATTGATTACAATGCTGCACCAAAAATTAGTATAAACTAATAAAACACAAAATAATAAACAAATGGGTGCAAAAAACCTGTAAATCACACAACATAGCATGAATATAATGATACACCATAAATAAAAGTTTCAACACAGTCCAGCACATATATGTATATATAAAAAACAATGCAGTGATACAAATCTTCTATATAGTGTTCCTCCAACACCCTGCCTTCTAAAGTGCAATGTGCTTAAATCTTCAAAAAATCAAACGTGCTTCACCCGAAGTGACATACAGATGTGCTCACCAGATATCTCCGGCCATAGAGTGACCACCAGGCATATAATGGAGAGAATCCTTTCTCAATTAAATAAAACTATCCAAGCCACATGCGATTCTGATCGGCTGTTTCCAGAAATCAATCAGACTCCACTTCAATCATGAATGTAAAAAAGATCTTCCAACTAGTACATTCTAAGATGCATATCCACAGCTCCTTCCATAGAAATCTGGGAATTTAGGCTCCCCAAAAATGAGCCACAGAGAGGCAATATAGTATAATATTGTCTTTAATAAAAGCACTTACATACATACACAAGGCACAAGTAGATAGCAGCACAGCTGTAGGATGAGGCAGGGGCCAGTCCGTCACTCCGTGGTGATGCAGGAAGCACGGCGTGCGTCTCAGCTGAAAATGAAAGGAGAGCTCCTGTATTGAAGGAGACACAGCCTCAATTTCTATGCATTTTGTGCTCTAGTGCACGTCATCAGGAAAATGGGGCCGCCACCATGACACTGGAGCCTAAATAGCAAGTTGATGCCATTGGTCAGTGGCAATCAGGCATGAAAAACAGGGAAGAAGCATGGATTTCCATCCAGATTCCAATATATAAAAGAACAGACCTCTGTCTCATCCTTGTGAAAATAATAATAACAAATAATAATTTAGCACCTCAAATGGTACAAAAACAGCACTAACCAACCAGCCTGGTTTCATGTTTTTTGGATGCTGTAGGGGGGCTGTCAGGGAAATGGCCATGGAAGTACTGGCAATCTTGCCAGTAGAAGAAATGGGCACATCATGTGACAGATGGATCTCCCTGCTGGCCTATAAAGGACTGCCTCTGTCTGACCTAAGTTGCTGGATTGTCGTGTTATTACTTGGATTTCCTTTTCATTGACCCGGCTTGTTCCAGACCTGTTGTCCTCCTCTCCTGGCTCATCCCCTGGCTTGCTTTATGGACTTTGCCTCTGCCTGATTACCTGTGCATGACCAGGCTTGCTATATGGACTTTGCTTCTGCTTGATTACCAGTTTATGACCTCAGCTTACTTCATGGATTTGCTCTTGCTTCTTGTCATCCTGTGTTTGACCCTCAGACGGGTGTTCATGTGTTTGACCCTCAGCCGGGTGTTCACTGTTGTCCTCTGAAGCACAGTTTATTCCAAGCACAGCGGGAAGTTCCTGGCCACCTGTGCACCACACACCCTGGCAGCCCACACAAGGTGACTCTCTTCTGGACCCATCCAGATCCTGTCGGCAACCCGTGCTTTTTTGGGCCGTGTACCTTCTGTGGCATTTTCAGAGGTACACGGCACCCAGCCGCAAGGGGAGCCCCTCTCTGCATATTGGCTTCGGATCAGGTATATGACAGGGGCTGATTGGCCTTTGGTGACCTTTGATAGTATATAACTGAACAACAGAAGCAGAAAGCGGTAGAACTGAGATTTAAACAGCACAAACCAGCACAAAGGCGAAACCAACCAGGATGGTTTCATGTCTTTCGTCTCTTGTAGGGGGGCTGCGTGAGCTTTGGTGACCTTTAATAAATCAATAACAACTGAAAATTAAAAGATGGAGATTTAAGTGGCACAAACCAGTACAAATGCGGCACTAACCAACCAGCCCTGTTTCATGTCTTTTGGCTGTTGTGGGGGGCTGCAACATAGCACTAACAAGTGAGATATTTGTTTTTATGATTTAATAACATGGGGTGCAAAGTGGGTGGAGTGTGATCAAATAAATAATTGCTGTTATAACTAAAAAACCATAACGGCTTGGGGGGCGTGGCTTGATAAAAGACCGAGCTGCTGCTTAATCTCGCAGCTCATGCTCACCACGATCATCCTGCATGGCATCCCGTGTTCTTTTAATCCCTCACCTGCACAGTCACCTCCCCACCTGTGTGGCAGCCATGGTGAAAATTTTGTTGTCCGTGGCCCCATCGTTGGCCTAACAGTTAGGGCGTTTTCACAGGTAAGATGGCATCAGCTTCTCTGCCATGCCTGCTGAAACGCTGCAGCCTTCTCTCTCATCGTAGCAAGATTCCTCCAATCGGGTGAGTGATTCAACTTCTGCTGCCTTTGCTACACAGGAAGACCGCTCCTTGCTGCAGGAGACCATCTCTAGCATACAGACTGACCCTGATCCTGACCAGCAGCAGGCTGAGCCTACACTATCCCAAATAATGCATGCTATACAGGACTGTAAGGCATCCCTTACTACTCAGAAGGAAACTTTTCATATAGACATCTCCCTGCTCAAACAAGCAGTACAAAATTTGAATGAAAAGACAGGGGCAGCTGAGGAGCATATTAGTACCATTGAGGACACCCTGCATCCCCTATTTGCTACAGTACGTTCGTCCACAGACAAATTGGTGGTTCTTAAGGCCAAATTGGACGACCTGGAGAATCGTTCCAGCAGAAACAACCTCAGTTTTGTGGGTTTCCCTGAACTTTTGGAGGGCTCCCACTCAGAGCGGTTCCTTCGTTCCTGGTTGCAGGAAGTCTTTGGGACTGAAGCGTTATACTCCACTTTTGTCATTGAGAGAGCACATTGCCCCCCACGTTCCTTAATTTGCAAGGATCCTTAATTTCCAAGACAAGATAACTATTCCACGTCTAGCTAGAGAAAAAGGGGCACTCCACTATAATGGCAATACTATTTCCATTTATCTAGATTCTCGGCAGAAGTCCAACACCAGAGGGCCTCCTTTGCAGCTGTAAAGGACCGACTGCGTGCTGAAGGTCTACAATATGCTATGCATTTTCCTGCCAAACTTTGAGTTATCCACGAAGGCTAAGCACTCTTCTACACTAATCCAAAGGATTCCATGACCTGGCTGGATGACCATTTCGGACCTGCACCTAGAGGTAGCCGCAGATGAAGGGGACTAGCGCAATGGTTCTACACCTACCTGGGATCACCGCGTATATCCATGTCTGCCAGGCATACTTGCCTATTGGGAACCATTGTCCTTCCTTCCCGCTACTGAGCTAAGGCCCTGATCTACTTTGCAAGAGATTCCCTCCTGAATTTATGCCGGTATAGCCTTCCTCATGGGTACCATTCTGTGCCTTTCCTGAAGTTTCACCTCTCCTTATACAAAGACTGTAAGAATACTTGCTAGAGGAGCCTTTCAACTTTCAGTACACCCCCCCCCCCAATACCAGTTAGTGGCAAGGCCACTGGATGTTTTGTAACTCTTTTTTTTTTGTTTGGATGTTTTGTTTCCGAGAACTTAGACTCCCTATGTTTGGGATGGTGGAGCAGGGTGGGTTGGGATGGGTTTCTTCCAGTTCTTTTTTATTCTTGCTGCTGATTGCAGCTACAGTTTGGAACTTTCTTATGCTTTTTTTGTGTTTTCTATTTTTTTCTTCATTTTGTCTCATGTGTTCTCACATGCATGTATTTTTGGTGTCACGAGCTACCAGGCCTGGAGCCTACTGACTATCCTAATACTGTTCTCATAAATTTGGATGATTTGTTATATTTACACCTTTAAGGATTGTCTCTTGGAATACTAGAGGTTTGAACTCACCCCAAAAGTGGTTCTGGGGTTCTCCTTCCTAAAAAAGCATAGACCCCATAAAATTTGTCTTCAGGAGACATCTCACAGGTGCCAAAGTAACGGCCCTCAAACATCCTTGGCTTGCTAAATCTTTTCATGTCGCCCACACCTCTTATTCCCAAGGGGTTTCTATTCTATTAGCTAAGTTCCTTTTTGGCTGAGGTTGTATGCATTAGAACTGACCAGGAAGGATGATTTATAATACTTTACCCTGCAGATCTCTTCGGTGATGCTCACATTGGTGAACATTTGTATTCCTCCCCCTTTTTACCAGAGTTACTTACTAAATTGTCCCTCATGCACCTATCCCAATCCAGTGGTCCCCTACTTTATGTTGGAGACTTAAATGCTGTATTAGACCCTTGAGGGGTGGTGGCAAATCCTATCCCACATTCCCCGACTAGACACATGTGTATGGCCTCACTGAGATACTGGAAGTATCGGGATGCTCGTCAATTTTCCTGTCACTCCAACTCCTTCCACATCATGTTTCGCATTGATATGGCTTTTGCTTCGAGCGCTGCACTGCCTCTTGTCTCTGAAGTGTCATACCTACCTAGAGGCATATCTGATCATGCACCTCTTACAGTGGTCCTTCTCCCCCACGCGGGCCCCACTATGTGGAGGTTTAACTCGCACTGGTTGGAGGATGAGGTGGTACAGGGGGAATGTACAAAAGGTATTGCAGATTACTGGAATGCTAACTTAAATACTGTTGATCCCTCTATGGAGTGGGAGACCTTTAAAACTACCCTGCAGGGCTCTTTTATGTTCACCACTGGTGCACTGCATAAAAATGTCTTGCAGTGCACCGAATAGCTGGAAAATGCTATGCTAGAGGCAGGGTCCGCTTATGCTGCTGCCCCTGCTCCTTGTACACGGGATACCTGGTTGCAGACACGTAGAGAATATGAGCTTCGGCTGCTAGATCTCCCTAAAAAAAACCTGCTCTATACTACCCAAAAAAATTAGGAGCATGGTAACAAAGCTGGGCATCTACTTGCCTACTTAGCCAGGCCTAATTTTACACCTATCTCTATCCCCCAAATTTTGACACCCCTAGAACGCAGTGCTGATGCCCCGCAGAAGATAGCGGAAGCCTTCTTATCCTTTTACACTGACCTGTATGCCACCAAAGTCCAATACTCAAAATGTCAGTTGAGAACCTATTTGGCTCAGGTATCTCTTCACTCCCTGTCTAATTGTGCAAGAGAAGAGCTAGATGCACCACTTTCTGTTGAAGTACTCGCTTGGCCATCTCGCAATTACCTGTTCATAAGACCCCTGGCCTAGATGGATTTCCGGCTAAATGGTATGCACGATTTCATCAGTTATTATGTCCATTTCTTCTTCGTACATTTAACAAAGCTTTAAAAGTTGTGATCCTGCCGCCCTCTATGCGAGAGGCTTTGATTATTCTTTTGTTGAAACCTTGTAAAGACCCACTTAAATGTGATTCTTATCGGCCAATATCCCTTATTTATGTGGATGTGAAGATCCTAGCGAAGGCTCTGGCTAATCAACTGAATAAGGTGCTTGTGACGTTGATCAAGAGTAACCGGGGGGCTTTATACCTGCCTTTCTACCAGGATGAACATTCGCAGATTGTTCCACAACTTGCAATACCCACATGACTGTCCCCCTACCCGTGGTATTGCTTCTCTAGACACATGTAAAGCCTTTGACAGTGTTGAATGGCCCTATCTATTCCAGGTCCTGAAGCTCTATGGCTTTGGCCCCCAGGTGATAGCGTGGATCCGTCTTCTCTACACCGCCCCTGTAGCTCGTATTAGGGTAAACTCTCATGTCACTGTCCCCTTCCCAATCAATCAGGGGGAAAAACAGGGGTGTCCTTTGTCCCCACTCCTCTTTACCCTGGCCATTGGACCCCTGGCAATGCATATTTGCACTTCCCTTTTAATCAGAGGTCTCCCTATAGCTACCATGGAGGAGCGTATCTCTCTTTATGCAGATGACACATAAGTATATTTGGCTGATCCTCATGACTCCTTGAGTTCCCTGTTACAGGAAATAACCACAGTTGATGACATTTCTGGCGTCCGGGTGAATTGGGACTAATTCATTCTGTTTCCATTAGACCAAGCAGCTATATCTCTGATTCACCCGGACTCCAGACTGCAAGTTGTTTCCTCCTTTAGATATTTAGGTATAACAGTCCAAGTACCTCTAACACTCTACATAACTAATAATCTGTGTCCTTTACTGTCCCAATTACAGCTTCAAACTAAGCGGTAGATGGATTTGCCCAGATGGGGAGAGCAAATATTATAAAAATGATATACCTCCCTTAACTGTTATATTTGCTGGCCAACTCCCCATGCAAAATTCCTAAGTCAATTTTCAAAGGCATTGATGCTGTTTGTACAATAAATGGAGAGTCTGCCTAGTGTCAGTGCTGGATCATCTTCAGCTTGTCCTTGTGTTCCTGATTGCTGTTCCTACCTGCTGACCTTGCTCCTGAAGACCCAGCTTCCTTGACTACTCTCCTGGATCACCCCTGCCTGTTCTTCCACTTCTGCTCTTGATACAGACCTTGGCTTGGATTAACAACTACGGCTCCGCCTCCTGATTGTGTACCTCGCTGCCAGCCCATTGCCAACCTCTGACTGTCCCTGACTACGGTTTTGCCTCCTGATTGTGTGCCTCACTGCCAGCCTGTTGCCAAACTTTGCCTGTTCCTGATACTGCAGTTGATCCTGAGTCCATACTTACCAACCTGGCTCCCGCTGAACAAGTCTGGTGATCAGTTTCCACGCCTTCCCCAGAGAGGTTCCTGTAGCTCCAATCTTCAGCCTCCTGCCTGCTGGCACCTGTACCCTTTAGTTTCCCTAGCAGTCCCTGACTCCACTACCAAGGGTGCTTGGACCGGAACCGTGCAAGAGGCCACCCTCAGCATTTCAGGCTCCGCTGTAATGTACGTGACTGTACGATCCAGCCACATGGAGCCTGAAAGGGGGCCTCACCTTTGGAAGCCCTGTGCCAGCAGATTGCAGCTCTTACCCAGGCAGTCCAGGGCCTACAAGATGGCTACCGTCAGCTTGAGCAGAGAGTAGAGTCACTGTCTCCAAGCACCTCAGCCCATCAGACAGTCACAGCACCTTTGCCCTCCTTTCCAGCAGCCTCAGCATCAGCACCTACAGTAATGGTGCCGCCCCCAGAGCCTCGAGTTCCCACTCGTGAGAGATTTTCGGGGGATTTCAGCAAGTTCCGTGCCTTCAAGAATGCTTGCCAGTTATACTTCCTGCTGCAACCATGCACCTTCTTCTTTGAAAGCACTAAGGTGGGGTTCATCGTCTGCAGGGGGAACCCAAACCTGGGCTCACCGCTTAATGTAACAGGCCAGTCCTCTTTTAAACTCTTCTCATCACAATCCCTGTGCATTGACTTTAACGAGATCTGCTCACATTGCTGTTCCTGTCTCACTACAGCTTCCAGAAGGGGTACTCCAGGTCCGGGCTATAACTGACTCAGGTGCCTGCAGCTGCTTCATTGACCATGCTTTTTTCCTGCAAAACCACATTCCACTAAAACCCAAACAACAACAACTCTCCATACAGTTGGCTGATGGGTCAAATATCAAATTCAGGCCTATCACCCATGAAACACAACCTCTGTCTGCTAACATACTACCCAACCACCAAGAACTGTTATGCCTGGATGTCATTTTCTCACCATTATTCCCGATCATTCTGGTGATGCCATGGCTGCAGGCTCATAACCCCCAAATTAATTGGGTTACTGGCAGGGTGGTCTTCCAGTCCTCCTATTGTCTCCAGAATTGTCTCAAGACCTCCCACCATGCAGTTCCAGTCATCGGCTGTTTAAAATCTGTATCCGAAACCCAAATCCTTGTCTCATCTATATATCACAACTTCCTGGATGTGTTTGACAAGCAGAAGGCAGATACTCTTCCCAATCACCGGGTGTCAGGGACTAACCCGCAGGAGAACTGACATCTATGGGCAGCAGAATCTTGTATCAACAAACACAAATTCTCCAGCGCTAATGCGCATGCGCACACGCGCACGCACGCGGGCGAGAGCTGTCAGGACAGTGTATTCTTCAGTGTGTGCGCGCCAAAGCGCACAAGTGTGCACCAAAGCACACGCACTAAGTGAGAGACTCCAGGCGCCAGTATACTATTTAAAGCATGCTGCAGCAGTCACCAACTGCTGCATGATCTTCAGCTTCTTGTATATTCCTGAGTTCCTGTTCCTATTATCTTGGATTACCTGCTAATGACGCGGCTTGTCTTGACCTATCTGATCTGCATTGACCCCAGCTTGACCCTTGGCTTGTTCCTGTTACTCTGCTCTGATTTGCTGCACTGTGTATGACCCCTGGATTGTTCCATTGACTTTGCTATTGCTTGCTGTCCTGTGTATGAACCCTG
This sequence comes from Aquarana catesbeiana, assembly GCF_042186555.1. NCBI lineage: Eukaryota > Metazoa > Chordata > Amphibia > Anura > Ranidae > Aquarana > Aquarana catesbeiana. Next base: position 158,478,292 of record NC_133336.1, read on the forward strand.
ACCTGGCTCCTGACACTGCTCCTGGTATTCCCTGCTGCACGATCTCATCTGGTACTTCCGAGGTACCCCTGCCTAGCAGTCTACCCTGCTCGTCAGCTGCCCACCAGTGGACTTCTCTGCTTCATCTCAGCTTACCGCAGCCAGCACCCCCTGCCGCTTTGAGTATAGCTCCCCCTGTGCCACCTTCAGGGGGCGGTCTGCACTTAGTCGCAAGGGAAGCCCTCCCAGCATTTCAGCCTTCGATCAGGTACGTGATATTATCATGCAGCCAGTAGTGTCAGAGGCTGATGGAGGTGCTTCCCTGCTCAAGACTCGGTGCCAGCAAGTCGCTGCACTTACCCAAGCAGTGACGAGCCTACAAGGACATTATTCCCAGTTGGAGATTCATCTTCAGAACCAAGCAATGTCTCCTATGATGGTTCCACCCCCCAGAGGCGGCTCTAGGATTTGTGAGGCCTTAGGCAAAACTTACACATGAGGCCCCATGGACTGGGACGCTCCGTGATGAGGCCGCTATTCCTCAGGCTGCGGGCAGTATCTGATTTGTCCGTCAGCTCCTAAGCCACAGAGTCCCAGTGGGGGTAGGCGGAGCCGCGGCGTCAACTTCAGTGATTGAGAACAGGCAAATTAGGCCCCTGTGAGTGCGAGGCCTTAGGCGACCGCCTAATTTGCCTAATTAGAGAGCCGCCTCTGCCACCCCCTGAACCAAAGGTACCTACTGACATGGAAATTTGGCTGTAAGCTATGCACACAGCCATATTTCCTGCGCTAATAAGCACCCATTTCCATCTTATGATATAATACCAATTTCTTCTAATGAAATAAATGCATCTTACCTAAAAACCCACGCATTCCAAGTAAACAGACATCAGCTCCTTCTTACATTCTCAGCTCAGCATGACTGCCTTTCTCCAGCTCGCATGCCCTTTTATTACCTCAAAAGCTTTCACAAACAGGAAGTGATGGTTCCAACAGCCAATCACTTCTTACATTGCAAGTGACATCACAGGAAATGAACACAGGATGTGAATGACCATATAAAGATGTAACAGGATGTGAGAACACAGAAACCCTTCCAATAGGGTCAAATACAGAACCAATCAAAGACATGTATACATTTAAATAGGAATACAGTAGTGACGTGTGCAGACGGTGGTGTGCAAAGCCACACGGCTTTGAACACAACCGCGTGCAGGGCGTGACCGGATGTGGAAGTGAGAGGATGTGTGTGTGGCTCCCTTTCCCTCTGCTCTGAACAGCTGGGATGCTGGATGCAGGTGAAAGCCCTTCTTTTTCTCTCCCTGCCATATCTGACTTTACCTTCAAACTGCTACCCTGAACTGAGCTCACTAGGTAAAAGTTGGCTACACTGAAATATTGATATACTAAAGGAGAAACTGCTAATATTAAGGATCCTGAGCTTAAAACACAAAGACAGCTCCCAAATCAGTGTGGGAGACTGAAAGGGAGCTGGTCTATGGGACAATCCTAATAGCAGTAGAATCAGCGGAAGTGTGCCTTTGAAGATCACCTTATCTATATTAGATGCAATTTGAATTGTACTCTATACTTATATGCTGGCTGTGTGGAACTACTGGCATGCTGTGTGATCTACATTTTCCATTTACCCTAAACAAAAAACAGTATTGAGGATGAACCTATGATGAACTTATGAATACAGGATATAGGTGAAAGCCGTTCCCCTTCTCTTACTCTGTTTTTTTTTTAATTTTGGTTACAAATCGCCAGCGTGAGGCTACTATGAAAATGATGGTTGTGTCATAATGTTGATGCACTAAAGGAGATGCATTTATTTTTTTCATTTTCTCACCAAGCAATGAAACAGCCCTAAGAAGCAGGGTGAGAGGTTGGCAGGGAGCTGCTTAATGGGACAGTCCATTGCAATATAAACTTTATAGAGAAGCTGAGATTTGGAGGATTAACTTCTGCAAACTGGTTTTGCAGCATTGGACGACAGGTGAAAGATTTGCTCTCTCTTTGTACCCTGTCCCCCTTTTTGTACCAACAGACCGGGGAAAAAAAAGAGAGAATTTTTTTTTTTTTTTTTCGGTTGTGCGTTTTTTTTCATTTTATTATGCCCGGGAAACGGGGAGCAGAGGAAAAAGCAAATCAGCACCAGCCACAACAAGAAGGAGCCCAGGTTACACGCTCAGTAAAGAGCCAGGCAAACCAAGCAAAGCGGCAGCAGCAGTGGCAGCAGCAGCGGCAGCAGCGGCAGCAACAAAGCTTGAGCGATTTGCTCTAACCTCCCTTTCACCAGCAAAGTCACAACAACCAGGTCAAATAGGAACCTCGGTGGCCAGGAAAAGTCAAGGCAGTGGCCAGGTATTAGCATCGGCGAACCCGGCAGTAGCACTGAGTACAAAGACAGCGGGTACAAAAGAGCAAGGGGCAGGAAAATATAACATTATAATTGTTAAAACTATGACAATAAATCCTCCCAACACAGCCGAGGCGAATATGGAGGGAGACCCTAAAAGAGGAGAGGGAGAGCCCACAATGAGGGACCTTTTAGATGCTATAAATGCATGTAAGGAATCGATTACTGGCCTGGATACCCAGTTGAAAAGGCATTAAAGAGGAATTAGCAGTGGTGGGAGGCAGGTTAAAAGAGACAGTGGAAAGAGGAAAGATTAAGCACAGTTGAAGACGCACTATTCCCGCTTAGACAAGACATAACTGGGATGAAGAAACAAATGGACAATCAGGCTGCCAAAATAGATGAACTAGAAAATAGGAATCGCAGATGTAATGTAAGAGTAATAGGCATGCCTGAAAGGAGCGAGGGATCTGATCCTATAGAATTCCTGGAGGGGTGGTTTAAGGAGACATTTGGGGCTGCATCTTTTTCCCCTTTTTTTGGCATTGAGCGTGCCCAACGAGTCCCCTTTAAACCCCGGCAGGGAAGCAAGTATCCAAGACCCTTACTCATAAAAATGTTTAACTATAGGGACAAAGTGACACTGCTCCGGAAGGCTAGAGAAAGGGGAGAAATACTCTATATAGGGACAAAAATTTAATTTTATCAGGACTTTTCCCTAGATCTTCAAAAGCGGCGAGCGGCTTTTAAGCCGATTAAACGTATGTTACAGCAAAATAAGATGGAGTATGCATTGTTGTACCCCGCCCGCATGAGGGTATCTACAAGGAACAGTATACATTTCTTTGGTTCCCCATTGAGCGTTGAACGGTGGCTGGAGGACAATAGGAAAACACCACGGAATACTGTGGAACAAGAGACTATAGACTAATTAGATCTCCTTTTTGTTGTGTGTTTTTTTTTATTTTTTTTTTGGTTTACTTTGCTCGTTTTGTCTGTTTATCTGTTTCCTCATACAGAGTTTGCTGCTTGTTTTATATAAATTTAATTTCTAAAGCACTAGTGTAGAGGGGAGGGAGAGGAAGAGAGAGGGGAAAACAATAATTAAAACACTAATTGAAGCACTAAGGAGAGAAAGGGGAAAGAGAAATGGAGAAAGAAAAGCATACACTAATTAGATTAAAATGTGGCTGGTTTGATATATATATTTAAAATAGTAGATACAAGGAATAATGCACAGGGATAGCACTAAAAGGTTGTCAGAGGGGGGGGGAGGGGTGTGGTTTGGGACCCTTGGAGTAAGGGGGGAAAGAGATGTATGGAAAAGGGGAGAATATAGGGAATGAGTGTAGTGTGGAGGTCAGAGATAAAGCCCCTTGAGTAGGCCCAGCTGGGCTAAGAGGGAGGGGGGGGAGGTAGGCGGGGTGGGGGTGGAGAGGGAGAGTGGGGGGAGGGAGAAAGGGGAGGTTGGGAAAGGGAGGGAAGGGGAAGTACATCACAAACAAACAGTGGAAGATATCACAAACACAAGTTTTGTTATATATGTTTTTTATGCTCCACCGCCGATAGGGGGGAAAAAATGGGGAATCTATATAGATATGTACCCTATGATGGCAGGTCTTTGGGGACAGGCAACACCCAGAAGGGCAAATGTGTCTTGACCTACTCTTTTTATTCTTATTTTTGGTTCTATTTAGCACAGTTCCTGGTTTGTTCCTCTCAATGGTTAATGTGAAGAGAAGGGGTATAGCATTAATGACATGGAACGTGAGGGGATTGGGGGATAAGGACAAAAGAAATGCAATGTTTAAATATTTTGATAAAATGAAACCTCAGATAATCTGCCTACAAGAAACGCATATGTGCCCTGACTCCGTCCACCTTCTGTACTCACAGAAATATCCAATACAGTTTCATTCAATGCACACTTCATATTCGAGGGGAGTTAGTGTGTGGTTTCCACTGACGTCTTCTTTGAGTGTATTCAACAGAGGGTGGACAAGGAGGGAAAATGTATTTTCCTGTTTTGCAAACTTAATGGACTAGTATGTATTATCGCCTCAATCTATATCCCCCCAACGTTTTCAATAACCCCACTTAGAAGTTTAGCGCAATCCATGGCCCTATATCCGGACGTTCTGGTATTAGCACTGGGAGATTATAATAATACCCTGGATAATTCCCAGGATAGAATGTCCTTGACACCCAGAGTATTGAGACAGATAGCTGGTAAGACAGCTTTCGCCTCCTTACTTTTGGAACTGGGACTTCATGATGTCTGGCGAGAGAGGCACGAAAAGGACAGATGTTATTTATGCTACTATGCAACACATGACGGACTTTCCCGTATTGACCTAGGTTTAGGGAAGGAGGCACTTATGCAGCAGGTGGTGGACTCGGCCTATGAGCCACGCCTATTATCCGATCACTCTCCATTTTGGGTATGGCTGGATGTTACTGTATCATCGAATCGCCCATTGTGGAAAGTGAACCCCTTTTGGTTAACCCTGCTACCGTCCGCGGACAGAACGAGGGGGGCATTGCAGGAATTTTTGCATTTTAATAGGGGATCTGCCAGTGCCAGTGGGATACACTTAAGGCATTCTTAAGGGGATGCCTTATTAGAGAGATTGCGGGCATCAAAACCCGGTCCAGGGAATGGGAGAGTAGGGTACGGGATGAAGTGAAAGAAAGAGAACAGGCCCTAATAGCTGATCCATCTCAGTCTAACCATGACTCCTGGAGAGAGGCACAAGCAATGTATAATTCGATTTTGCTGTCCGCAGCGGAGAAGAGGAGATATTTTCAGCAACAGAGCTATTTTGAGGAGAGGGAAAACACTGGCCGTCTTCTTGCTCTCATAGCCAGAGAGCAGAGGGAATCCACTAATATCTCAGCTGTGAGGGCAGAATCTGGGGAGAAGCAGACCCTTAGTTCGGATATTTTAAATAACTTTCAGTGGTTCTATAAAGATTTATACTCCTCTAAAACTAGCTATACTCCATCTGATTTGGTGCGGTTTTTACAAGCCTGCCTGTTTCCACGGTTAGCTGAGGTGGACAGGGAAAATTTTCCAATTACATTGGCAGAACTGACAGAGGCACTAGAGGGGGCATCACACCATAAATCCCCAGGCCCAGATGGGATACCGGTGGAGGTATATTCCCACTATAGAGAGAACATTTTATCACCCCTGTTGCAGGCTATAACGGAGGCAGAGGAAGTGGGCAGCTTACCAGATAGCATGCAAGAGGCAATAATAACAGTACTCCCAAAACTAGGAAAAGATAAGCTTCTATTGGACTCCTATCGCCCAATATCTTTACTAAACGTGGATGTCAAGCTTTTTGCTAGAGTCCTGGCTAAAAGGCTATCCCAAGTAATCAGTAAACTGGTTCATTGTGATCAGTCTGGCTTTATACCCACCCGTTCCATGGCCGATAACATAAGGAGATTATATATGAATCTACAGGTGCCGGTGGATAATCCGGGGGGTAGGGCCATTCTGTCACTGGACGCTGCAAAGGCGTTTAATAGTGCGGAGTGGCCCTACCTCTTGGAAATACTGGAGAGATTTGGAGTGGGGAATAAATTTATAGCGTGGGTAAAGGTGCTTTATTCTAAGCCTAGAGCCAGACTGCGTATCAACAATAACCTCTCCTCTCCAGTTGAGTTATATAGAGGCACCCGACAGGGATGCCCATTGTCACCATTACTGTTCGCCCTGGCGGTAGAGCCTCTGGCCATATTCACCAGAGGTGGTAGGGTTCTGCAGGGGCCAGAGGGAAGAGAAGATATCTTTATATGCAGATGATGCGCTTATATATTTAGGAGATACAGCCGCCTCATTGCGAACAGTGATGGAGATAATAGAGGATTTTGGAAGCTTTTCAGGCTTTACCATCAACTGGTCAAAATCAACTTTAATGCCCATAGATCAGCTGAAGGAACAGCTACTAGAGGGGGCAGAACAAATAGTTATAGTCAACAGTTTTAAATATTTGGGAGTAATGGTATCCCCAGATCCGGCTGAGTATCTTCAGCTAATCTGGGTCCACTGTTGGTTAGACAGAAAGTGAAATGTAACAGCTGGTGTAAGCTTCCACTATCAGTAATAGGACGGGCAAATTTAATAAAAATGGTATGGGCTCAGCAGCAACTCTATATCTTTCATAACTCACAAATGTGGATTTCAAACAAATGGTTCAAGCAAATCGACACATTGATGAGGGAACTAATATGGAAAAAAAAGGTAGCTAGGATCAGTTTAGCCACATTGCAATATGGAAAGGATAGAGGAGGACTGGCAGTACCCCATTCCAAAATGTATTTTTTGGCCTCACAGCTACAACAGATAGCAGGGTGAGAGTGGGAAGGAATTGAGGACCCTATATGTAAATTGGTGACCATATCAGACCCCGCATTAAAGGCGGCCTCCCATATGGAGATGGATTTGCCAAGCATGAATGGTTCAGAACTACGAGCATCCTTCTCAAAAGGGTATGGGGGAAGATCCGGAAAGCGCTGAAAATAATGGGTGTACTCCCATTTACTCCGATATGGCACAATAAAAGATACCCAGAGGTACAAGAATTGCAAGGTTTTACCCCCTGGAAAGAAAGGGGGATCTGTTTTTTTGCACAACTTTACGAGGGGGAGGTGCTAAAGACATATGAACAACTATGTAGGGAATTTCAGTTAAACCCCAGGAGCTTCTATCAATATCTTCAACTTCGTCACGCATTGCAGGCAAAACAAACAACACACCCTCTGACAGTATCAACATCATCTTTGTTGAGAGAAGTTCTTGTAGCAGACACCAGGAAAGGATTAACATCAAAAATTTATAGGGAATTGCTGTCCTCAGTTCAGGACTATGCCTCGTTAAAGTTTCAAAATAAATGGGTGGAAGATATAGGGGAGATAGATAAAAACCAATGGGAAATGGCACTTGAATCTATTCCAGCGGTATTGGTATCCGCATCCCATAGATTGTGACAATTATTTATTTTGCATAGGGCTTATAGAACACCAGAGCAGCTATATAAATGGGGAAGAAGAGACTCCCCTCTGTGCCCAAAATGTAGAATATATAAGGGGGACTTTATACACCTAATTTGGAGGTGTCCAAAACTACACAGGTATTGGGAAGAAGTCTCCCAGTGTATTACTAGACTAGCGCAAGTTCCTATCCCCCTAAACCCGGTAGTGTACCTGCTTGGAGACAAATTTGCAGAAATGTTCCCAAGAGGACTACATGCTAACTAGATTGATGTACCTAGCCAGAAAACTTATTGCAAAATACTGGATGGTACCAGCGGTATCAAGGGGAAGCAGTGGATCTCTTATGAAATTCTCTGCTTCCTAGAGAGCGATTGACGTATAGTCGTAGCAGAGAAAAGGGTTAATTTGACTCTATATGGCAATCATGGTAGGGGGATGCGGATTTAGCACCACATCAACTGGTAGTGGAAAGACTTCAGATGTAGAGCCATGGGGGAGGTATAGGAGAGGGAAGGGCAGAGAGGAGAGGAAAAGAAAGGCCTGAAGGAGTAAAGGTTGAATATTTAGATAGGAGAAAGCATCGGTGGGGGAAGAAAGGGAAAAACGAATGCGGTGAATAAATATTAGGAGACACAGGTGATGGATATAGCCATGAGATTAGAGGGAGGGGGGAAAGGGAGGGAAAAGGGAAAAGAAGATAGAGTGATATGATATAGAAGTAAAAGCACAAGAACGACATAGAATAGTGCATGAGTGCAGGAATAGGCATGTATATTTTATGTGTCATGTTTTATTGAACAAAATGCATGAATGATATGTATAATGAGAATAATTTTCTAAAATAAAAAAATTTTTTTGATTAAAAAAAAAAAAAAAAACACAACCGTGTGCACACTCCCACTGTTACCAGTGATGCGAACCATACAAAACCATGGTTCAGTGGTCCATAATTTTCATATAGTTATGCTATAGTTCCCATGTACGCAGACATGTATGCTCGGAGTCATTAATGCAGTCGCCATGAGGTGGCAAGGCTCCTGATGAATGCATAATCTAACATCCCTAAAAGAGCAACAAATCTACCGTGTCCACGGGAAGGTTTCTGCGTCCAATGGTCTTCCACCAGCTTCTGTATGTGCGAATACCCTCACATGAGAGTATTGCAGCAAAACTGACACTGGGGGGCATCTGACAACATACATTAATAAAATTTTCCACAACAGCTCCTCCTCTTTGTCATATCCTCCCATGTGTCCCTCGATGAATCTTGATCTTCTTCTTACACCTGGAAATGTATCAGTCCTTACAGTTCATATGAGCCCATAGAAAGGAAAACATGGCAACTCTGCTCTTCAGGAGGTATGACTTCTAGGGAGGACACGACATGGTGAGCTGTAGTAATCGCTGGTCGGTTTGGGATCCTCTGTGTCTTGTACGTGGGTCGGGCTTCGGGGCATTTCATCAGGGAAGATGTGGTCATCTGCTCAGGCACTGGTCACGCGTCCAATCAGGCAACAGGAGCACCTCATCATGGCATATAGAAGGAATAGAAACAAAAACAACATGAGTATATATACCCCTACTTCCTTCACTATGATCCGCTGTTAAATAAAAGTTAAATCCCCAACGATTCCCAAACCTTTAAAAGGATTCCAACCTTTACTAGCTATAGCTCTGGCTTTGCCTTGTAGGGATCTAAACCTTATCCATATGGGCCTGAACTTTGTCACTAGTATCCCCGATCCAGATATAACAATCTTTACTTATGAATTCCCAGAAACCCCCTTGGACTGTGGGAACTTCCTTGTAGCTTCAACAGTTACATGAAACATCCCATCCTCAATGGATGAGAAATTGTCAATTGTCAATCAAGCCCCCACCGTGTACAAGCAATTCCCTTCCAGCTGTCCCTGCCATTCTTACCTTCTCTTGCGTCATCAGATCCTCACGATCGGCCGTGACATGGGGTGCTGGGACAAGTTTCACCAGCACACATGAACCTCTTGCCTTAGGGGAATTACCTTATAAGCTGCAGATCCGCATTAATACAAAACTACAGTTGAAGTACACTTGTGGGTTACCCAGTTATCCCGATACCAAAGCTGGCAAGAACCAGAGCTGTTGTTAAAATTATAATTAATTTTACCCTCTAGAAATGTTTTGTTAAGTTCCATTGACAGGTGTCTTTTGGATTTTACTAGTCTGTCAAAAATCCTCACACCAATATGAACGTCACATATAGCATGTACCGCCGTCATCGCTGGGGCACTAGTAGACCCAACCATGTGTCCTGTTCTCATTCTTAGCTAGTTGGAAAATACACTTTAAAAATATAAATAAACAAAGATACTCCTCATCCAAGTAGTTGGTCCACTTCTTGCAGTGGCTGGCGTGGTCTCATCCCTGAAGCTTCTTTACAATGACCCAGTCACCTGGTTGGAAAGAATGTAAACTGGTTATTGTGTCAGGGTCCAGGAGGGACTCGTGAACCCTGTGGTGGACCTTTTGAAGTTCATGTTACAGTGTTTGCACCCACCCCATCAACTGAGAAAGTAGGTGACAGCTAATGAGGAAAGTACAACTCTGGTTTTGGTTAACCTTCAAACAAACCTCATATGACAATAACCCAGACATCTGGACTGTGGTCACTGCATAACCTGTGCGTGGCTTACCATCTGGGGTGTAATACCTGGAACCAGTGACAAAAAGGTTCTTAGCATCTGGGATAGGAGCCTCTTTCACCAGACTGCTGCTTGCTGATTCAAATTCTATCAAAGAAAAGCAGTCTTGGCACAAACTTGGTTAGAATTACAAAGGTTAGTATTATTGGTTTGAAAAATTGTCATTCTCACTACTCTCATCCCCCCATTTCTTCCCTCCTCATTACAAACTGGAGGAAGGCATGCAGGGTTTCGAATGGTGCAGAATAAAACAGTGAAATAGCCTATGATACTTTTACCTTCTTATACACCTGTACATACACTTTCAGAAACTCTTTGGACCTGAAAATATACTTATAAACAAAGGTTATTACTCTATCCTTCAAAGAATGGTAAACAATACAACATTTGTGTACATTGGTAAATTGTCACTGACATTCCACAAAACCGATAATAACTAAACCCTCTGTAAATCTTACTTTCACGTTTTTTACTAAAATACAACAGCCGCAACACGCAAAAGGGCTGTCGCGGTAGGTTCAAACATCTTGTTACCACATACAAACAATGAAACAAAGACAAACATTTAGCTACAAATGTGGGGGAGATATTTCATAGTTCCCAAAAACGAAAATGAAAAAAATAAAAACGACCAGATAAAATGCTGCCTTTACTCTTTTAGCAATAGAAAAAGTATACAATTTGAAAGGCACGAGAGCATTTCGAAATCTTTGCATGGACCAGCCACACAAAGTTCAAAAACAGGCCTGTGTATTTTTAATCACACAAACGTGTACTACGCATCCATCAACTCACTCAACTTTACAGATTTCTGAAGCCGCAGTCGCGCTACATCAACTCCAGAGGGATACTCAAAATAGTATCCTTAGACCACCTATGTCAATCTTTCTGGGGTTTAATGGCCTTTTCCCTCAGAACTAGACTCCATGCTCTTGTGCATCCGTTTGACTGTGGGAAGCCTCGCATTCCTTCCCTTGCACGAACTGCCATTGCCCATGGCGATTAGAATCGGCTTATCGTCTTACCCCTGCATCCAGGGAAACTCTTGCACCAATTTCGGAGACCACCGCCCGGTGTCTTCTTACACTGTGGATTGACGGACTACAACCACTATTAGTCACTCAACTAGAAACACTAAAACGAGGCATCAACTCTATGGCTTGTTGTCCCAACACTTTTGGCACGGAACTACAGAGTACCACTCTTAACAACCAACTATTAACTATGCCAAATGATTCGCCAACAACCACAGATCAACCCCCGAATTATGTCTCTACCGCTCACAGTGTATGCATACACAAGCGCATTGCGCTGTACGACCGTACACTGCATCTCCAGACAAATATAGACAGAGCACTTTTGCCTGCTTCTTTTACAAAACACTGCGGCTTCTCTCTGTACCTCAATAACATGAATGCCTCCTGTTTGCTCTCTACCGAAAACTGTATTATAGTATAAAACTAAAAAGACAGCTGGGAGATATTTAAAACACTTTCAAACGCCAGTATTTTCCCACTGTCCTTCCAAGCACAAATCTCATTTGCTTGTGTGATACCCCAAGCTCCCACCCCCCAACTTCCTGTGGATACATAAAATGCTGAAAAGAGCTTCCTGTTGCATGCCCAGCTCTAAAACCCCTCAAACTGGTTTATTTACATATCAATGTACAGGAAAAGGGAGGGGAGGGTAAGCCTAGTTTCATATATTGCAGGCTATACAATACAACCCTCAGCTAAAGTCACAAAAACACAAAACAAATAAAAATTAAACACACACCGCTAAAAGTACAAAAACTCACAGTTAAAGCTAGCCTTGTTATCCAATGAAATTCAGTGCAAAGTAGAGATTTCACTCAAAACCAATATTCAATACAGAAAACGCAATAGCTTCCTAGGAAAGTATGTAAACAGTACAAAAATAGAATTCACTTAAAAAGGGAAACAAAATGGTGCCTAGAAGCCAGATTGTAGCTTATAGCACATGGCTTTGCACACACAAGGAGTCTAGAAACAAGATGTCAGCTTATACCACATGGCTTTGCACACACAAAGGAATACAAAATGGAGCAGCTTCCCTGTAGGAAGGCCCACAGGTCTTCAAAATGGCCACCGATCCACATGGTGACTCCAACAAAAGCCAGACCACAACAAAATGGTGCATTTTCCCGCCAAAACTAAAAATTTCTCCCCAAAACATTTGAGATACTAAATGAACACTTAGACAAACATTTAAAAAAAGTGTTAGAGTTACGAAAAAGCACAACTTAAGAACACATGGTAGATGAAATCTGGACCACAGCAAGATGGCCGATGACAAAAAGACCACACTAAAAAACACAAGTACACGGCTGCAACATACCCTCTCATCTCAAACTCAGTTCACATCAGCTTTCACAGGAACAAGACATTGAAAGGTACACACAGTGAATGATTGCATGTTCTTTTCATCTCAAAACAAAACCTTTCTATTGTCAACAGGGAGCAGCCAACTTTCAGCATTGTAAAATGCTTGGCCGCCCCTCCCCCCAGGCAGCATGCTCACTTGAAAATGCAGCAGCCATCTTCAAACCGAAAGCTTTCAAAATCCACTAACCATCTGTGTCTTGAGACAATTAAATACTCTGCAAAACTCATGAAATCCACTTGTCCCATACATAAGTAATAATTACAATTCATCCATTTCTCACATGTATTGCAAACTTGTTACACAGCATCAGTCACACCCACATTGCAGACTGCAAATAATCATACATTTCTATTTCTCATATACTTATTACACAACATACAGTTACTTACACAGCACACAGTCTCCTTACACAAACATTTGAGATACAAATCACACATGCAGGCACACACCAGACATACGATCAAACTTCCAGCATTATTTCAAAAGACGAAAAATTAGCTCTTTTGCAGAGCAGAGGCTCCCCAAAACATCGGAAAGAGATGTTGTGGACTGGGATCCGTTCTCCCCCCTTTTTTTGCCGATGTGGAGGGGGGTTCTGTCTGCTCCATAAAGTACCTGGCCCGCCATCTTGACATGGAAATTTGTCTGTAAGCTATGCACACAGCCATATTTCCTGTGCTAATAAGCACCCATTTCTATGTTATGATATAATACCAATTTCGTCTAATGAAATAAATGCATCTTACCTAAAAACCCACGCATTCCAAGTAAACAGACATCAGCTCCTTCTTACATTCTCAGCTCAGCATGACTGCCTTTCTCCAGCTCGCATGCCCTTTTATTACCTCAAAAGCTTTCACAAACAGGAAGTGATGGTTCCAACAGCCAATCACTTCTTACATTGCAAGTGACATCACAGGAAATGAACACAGGATGTGAATGACCATATAAGGATGTAACAGGATGTGAGAACACAGAAACCCTTCCAATAGGGTCAAATACAGAACCAATCAAAGACATGTATACATTCAAAAAAGGAATACAGTAGTGACGTGTGCAGACAATGGTGTGCAAAACCATGTGGCAAGTACATGGCTTTGGACACAACCGTGTGCACACTCCCACTGTTACCAGTGATGCGAACCATACAAAACCATGGCTCAGTGGTCCATAATTTTCATATAGTTATGCTATAGTTCCCATGTACGCAGACATGTATGCTCGGAGTCATTAATGCAGTCGCCATGAGGTGGCCAAGCTCTTGATGAATGCATACCTAAAAAGAGCAACAGATCTGCCATGTCCACGGGAAGGTTTCCACGTCAAATGGTCTTCCACCAGCGTCTGTATGTGCGAATACCCTCACATGAGAGTATTGCAGCAAAACTGACACCAGGGGGCATCTGACAACATACATTAATAAAATTTTCCACAACACTACTCCTGAACGCTTCTTTGGAGACCGAAGGAAGTTCCGAGCATTCAAGGATACCTGTTTACTTTACCTGGCCCTCCAACCAAGAACTTTCTCCCTAGAAACTGTTAAGTGCGATTTGTTATTTCCCTGCTGTCCAATGAAGCCCAGTCTTGGGCCCATCAGTTATTGGAGCCGATCCTGCACCCTCCACTCTGGTCACGTCCAACAAAGGGCCTATGCAAATTGGCGCAGTTCACTCTGCTCTGACCCTTAACTAGAAACTTCATCGCCGGCAAGCTAACCTATGTTTCTATTGCGGAGAACCCGGACATATTCGTCTCAACTGTCCAATAAGGCCCAGTAGATTTCCTTTCCGCAACTCTACTAGCCTCCAAGATCCGAAACCTTCTCCAACTCATCTTGTTCTCCATATCGCATTACAGTTGCCAAGAGGAGAGGTCAGACTTCCAGCGATAATCAATTCCGGGGCTTGCAGTTGCTTTTTGGACATTTCCCTGGCTAAAGACTTTCAGATTCCACTTCGGAAGAAGAAACATAAACTTAAAATTCATTTGGCTGACAGATCGACACCGTAGTTTGGGCCTGTTACTCAAGAGACTTTGCCTACTCTCACCATGATTGACCCAGGCCATCAAGAATTTCTTTGTTTTGATGTTTTGTTCTCCAATGTTCCCTGTAATTTTGGGACTCCCTTGGCTATGGGCACACAACCCTCAGATAGACTGGAACACATGGAATATCTCTTTCAAGTCAATCTATTGCCGCCAGCATTGTATCATACCTGAACCTGTAGCACCTTCCAGTTGCCTTACCGTCCAGCCAGTTTCCAATTCTAGCCAGGACGTCCCTCCAGTTTACCATGACTTCTTAGATGTCTTCGATAAGAAAAAAGCCGACACTTTGCCACCCCATCGCTCTTACGATTGTCCAATCGAGTTTTTGCCTGGTGCGGGGATCCCCTTTGGTCGAATATTTCCACTTTCAGAGACTGAGCTTGAGACTCTACGTCAATATATTGACGAGAACTTAGAGAAAGGGTTCATCCCCAGCAGGTGCCGGGATATTCTTCTTGGAGAAGAAAGACCATACCCTCAGGCCTTGTGTGGACTACAGGGAACTTAACAAAATCACGGTCAAAAATTGTTACCCTCTCCCCCTGGTTCCCGAGCTTTTTCAGAGATTCCGTTCTGCCCAAGTTTTTACTAAGCTGGACTTACGTGGCGCCTACAACCTTGTGCACATCAGGAAGGGGGATAAGTGGAAGACCGCTTTCAGAACTCGTTTTTGGGCATTTTGAATACCGTGTTATGCCTTTCGGACTATGTAATGCCCCAGCGACCTTTCAACATTTTGTAAACAATATCTTTAGAGAGTTCCTGGATTATTTCCTGATCGTATATTTGGATGACATCCTCATCTTCTCTGACACTTTGGAGTTACACAGAACCCACGTCCGGAAGGTACTATCTACATTGAGAGAACACAGGCTCTATGCAAAAGCAGAAAAGTGTCAATTCGAACAGACGTCCATACAATTCCTGGGCTTAATTATTTCCACATCTGGGATAGCTATGGACCCTCAGAAAGTATCTTCTATTCTGGAGTGGTCAGTACCGACAAGAAAGGTATCCAAAGATTTGTCGGGTTCGCTAACTTTTATCGGAGATTTGTTAAAGACTTTTCTGGTATTATTGCCCCCATTACTCAGCTCATTCGCCAGCATACCCATTTCCAGTGGTCCCAGGAAGTCCAAGAAGCTTTTGATAAACTAAAGGCTCTATTCACCTCATCCCCCATTCTGCAACATCCAGATCCAGCCTTGCCCTACGTTTTGGAGGTCGATGCATCGGAAGTCGCCATTAAAGCTGTCCTATCACAACGCCAAGGCCCTAAAGCTTTACTAAACCCTGTAGCCTTTTTCTCCCGAAAACTAAGCCAACTGGAAATAAATTATGATGTGGGGGATCTGGAATTACTGGCAATAAAAGCTGCTCTCAAAGAATGGCGATACCTACTTGAAGGCGCAGCTCACCAAATCATGATATTCACCAACCATAAGAACCTCGAATATCTCAGATCCGCCAAACGACTAAGACCACAGCAAGCCAGATGGGCCTTGTTCTTTTCGAGGTTTAACTTTCAACTTACTTACCATCCGGGGTCCAAGAATGGGAAAGCAGATGCCCTCTCACGCATGTTTCCAGAAACTCCAGAGACTGTGGCCCCTAGTACCATCTTGTCCCCTCAGAATTTCCTTTTAATTCAACCTGATCTAAGATCAACCCTTAACAAACCTCTGCTCAATGCTCTGAATCTGAAGTATCTGCATTCAGAAGGCAGGAAGGACTCCTGTGGCACGGGGACAAGATCTTTTTTTCCCGTGGGAGCCAGGCTTCAGGTCCTCAAGACCTTTCACGAACACCAGCTTGCCGGCCATTTCGGGATCCATAAGACTACTGAGCTGATTCAGCGATCCTACTGGTGGCCTAACCTGAAGCAAGATTGTAAGGGATTTCGTAGGCTCCTGCACAACTTGTGCCAGAAGTAAGGGATGCTGCACCCAAGCCTGGGGTCTGCTAAGACCACTACCTATCCCAGACCGCCCCTGGAAGATGCTGTCCATGGATTTTATTGTGGAGCTGCCCCCATCCGAAAGCTTTACCACTATCCTGGTGGTGGTCGATCGTTTATCAAAGATGGCCCACTTTCTGCCTCCACTAGGTACACCTTCTGCCATAGATACAGCACATGTCTTTATTAAAGAGATCATAAGATTGCACGGCTTGCCAGACAGTATGGTATCCGACAGAGGAGTACAATTTACTTCAAGGCTCTGGAGGGCTCTCTGTAAAGCTTTGAACTTTAAAATCTGTTTGTCCTCTGCCTATCACCCGCAGAGTAATGGCCAGACGGAGAGGACAAATCAGACGCTAGAGCAGTAAATCCGCTGTTTTTCTACCTTCTCTCAAGATAACTAGGTAACCTTGCTGCCATGTGCCGAATTCGCCTATAATAATTCGGTACACGCCTCCACCAATCAGTCTCCATTCTGGGCGAACTATGGATTCCACCGATATTTCTTGCCTGATGTCACTCCAGAAGCAGTGGTACCTGCTGTACAGGACAAGTTAACTTTCATTCAAGAAAATTTACAGGTTCTTCAAGAAAACATGAAAACAGGAAGACTACAAAAAGTATTATGACAGGAAGAAGAAAGGTAACCCAGTTCTGAAAGTAGGGGACAAAGTTTGGCTCTCCACATTGAATCTCAAATTGTCTTGACCCTCCCGGAAGCTGGGCCCAAGGTTCATCGGTCCCTTTGCAATTAAGAGAGAGATTAATCCTGTGGCTTTTGAATTGTCTCTGCCGAGATTTTACAAGATTCACCCAGTGTTCCACGTCTCGCTGCTCAAGCCAATCAGTGCTGGCCCCTTTTCTGGAAGAGAAGATCCTACTCCACCTCCAATCACAGTGAGCGAAGAAACGGAGTTCGAGGTAGAAGCCATCCTGGATTGTCGAAAGAGAGGTAGACAAATTCAATATCTAGTGAAGTGGAAGGGTTACTCACCAGAGGAGAGCTCTTGGGAACCCGCAAATAATGTTCATGCCCCTAAACTGATATGTGAATTCTTTAGAAGATATCCAGAGAAGCAAGCACGCCTGGGCATCCGGAGGCTGCCCCTTGGGGGGGGGGGCACTGTCAGGGACTAACCCGCAGGAGAACTGACATCTATGGCCAGTAGAATCTTGTATCAACAAACACAAATTCTCCATTGATAATGTGGATGCGCACACGAGCACGGGCGAGAGCTGTCAGGACAGTGTATTCTTCAGTGTGCACACGCGCGCCAAAGCGCACACGTGTGCGCCAAAGCACACGCACTACGTGAGAGACTCCAGGTATACTATTTAAAGCATGCTGCAGCAGTCTCCAACTGCTGCATGATCTTCAGCTTCTTGTATATTCCTGTTCCTATTGTCTTGGATTACCTGCTAACGACCCGGCTTGTCTTGACCTATCTGATCTGCATTGACCCCAACTTGACCCTTGGCTTGTTCCTGTTACTCTGCTCTGATCTGCTGCACTGTGTATGACCCCTGGCTTGTTCCATTGACTTTGCTATTGCTTGTTGTCCTGTGCATGAACCCCGGCCTGGCTCCTGACACTGCTCCTGGTACTCCCTGCTGCACGATCTCATCTGGTACTTCCGAGGTACCCCTGCCTAGCAGTCTACCCTGCTTGTCAGCTGCCCACCAGTGGACTTCTCTGCTTCATCTCAGCTTGCTGCAGCCAGCAACCCCTGCTGCTTTAAGTATAGCTCCCCCTGTGCCACCTTCAGGGGGCGCTCTGCACTTAGTTGCAAGGGAAGCCCTCCCAGCATTTCAGCCTCCCATCAGGTACGTGATACCGGGTTTATGACTGCCCAATCGAACTATTACCAGGGGCAGAAATTCCGTTTGGAAGGATTTTTCCCCTCTCAGAGCCTGAACTCTTGGTCCTTAAGGAATACATTGACGAGAACCTCAGAAAGGGGTTCATCCAACACTCCTCTTCTCCAGCCAGTGCAGAAATATTCTTTGTCGAGAAGAAAGATCATTCCCTCTGCCCATGTGTAGACTACAGGGATTTAAATAGAATAACGGTCAAAAATGACTACCCTCTCCCTCTGATCCCAGAACTGTTCCAGAGACTCCGTTCTGCAAAGATATTTGCAAAGCTGGATTTACGAGGTGCCTGCAATTTAATCAGAATCCGTGAGGGGGATGAGTGGAAGAATGCTTTCCGGACACGTAATGGTCACTTTGAGTATCTCGTTATGCCATTCGGACTTTGTAACGCACCGGCTACTTTTCAGCACTTTGTCAATAATATCTTCAGAGATTTCCTATATTTATTCGTGATTGTGTACCTGGATGACAGTTTGATATTTTCGGCTTCTCTAAAATCACATCGTGACCATGTGAAACAAGTTCTCCTCAGACTGAGACAGAACGGACTTTACGCTAAGGCCAAGAAATGTGAATTCGAACGCCAGACCATTCACTTTCTTGGCCTGGTAATATCAACTGGGGGTGTGGCAATGGATCCTCAGAAGGTCTCAGCCATAATGTCTTGGTCTCCCCCAACCGATAAGAAAGGGGTACAACGTTTTATCGGGTTTTCCAATTCCTACAGAAAATTTATCAAAAACTTCTCCGGTATCATATCACCTATCACGCAGCTCACAAAGAAACAAAGCCGTTTTCAATGAACTGAAGCAGCTCAAGTTGCATTTGACAGACTAAAGGGGTTATTTAACTCCGCTCCAGTATTAAAACATCCTGATCCTGCCTTGCCATACATTCTGGAGGTGGATGCATCTGAGAATGCTGTGGGGGCCATCCTGTCCCAGCACCAAGGACCTAAGTCTTTAATGCACCCTGTGGCTTTCTTTTCCAGAAAACTAGGTTTATCGGAAAGGAATTATGATGTGGGGTCCGAGAACTCTTGGCAATCAAATCAGCCCTGGAGGAATTGTGTTACCTCCTGGAGGGAGCGGCACACCCAATATTGATCTTCACGGATCATAAAAATTTAGAGTATCTCAGAACTGCCAAGTGCCTCAGACCCAGACAAGCAAGATGGGCTCTTTTTTTTTTCACGTTTTAATTTTTATATTACCTATCGGCCAGGGTATAAGAATGTCAAACCCAAAGCATTATCTTGCATGTTCACGGAAGCCGAAGTTTCATCTCCACCAGATACTATCCTGCAAGCTGATAATTTTCTATTAACTCAATCTGATTTTGTGTCACAGATCCGTCAGGCATCCCTGAGAGCTTCCCTACCCCCAGGCACGAACCTTCAAGAAAAAGTAGGGCTTTACTGGAAAGGAAATAAAATTTTTGTACCCCAAAACCTGAGCAACACCATCCTACAGGTCTGCCATGACTACCCTTTGGCAGGTCATTTTGGGGGATACAAGACTATGGACTTAGTTCAAAGACATTTCTGGTGGCCCAATCTAGCAAAGGATTACAGGAATTACGTTAGTTCTTGCTTGACCTGCCTCAAGAATAAGAACAGTAAAAACAAAGCTTGGGGACTATTAAGACCACTGCCCATCCCTGAAAGACCATAGGATAAGATCGCAATGGACTTCATTGTCGAGCTTCCTCCTTCTGAAGGGTTTTCGTCCATCTTTGTTGTGGTTGATCACCTTTCCAAAATGGCACATTTTATCCCCATGAAAGGGACTCCATCAGCAACAGAGACTGCCAGGGTATTCATTAAAGAAATTGTTAGGCTCCATGTAATTCCCAATGGCATTGTTTCTGATCGTGGAGTACAGTTCACGTCAAAATTCTGGAGAGCACTATGTGAAGCACTGGGCATCAAAATCAGTTTTTCCTCAGCCTATCTTCGCCAGGCCAATGGGCAGACTGAATGTATTAACCAGACGTTGGAGCAGTACCTACGTTGTTTCTCCTCTTTTACTCAGGAAGATTGGGCCTCAATACTGCCCCTGACAGAGTTTGCATTCAATAATTCTGCTCACTCTACCACAGATCAGTGACCCTTCTTCTCTACAGGTTTCATCCCTCCTTCTTGCCAATGCTAGTACAGGACTCACCTTTGCCAGCTGTCCAGGATAGATTAAATTTCTTTGTTACCAACAATCAGGTGCTTAGAGAAACTATCTCCAAGGCACAGGAAGATAATAAAAGATTCTTCGATAAGAGAAGAAGGGGGGAATTGGACTTTAAAGTCGGTGACCGTGTATGACTTTCAACAGTAAACCTGAAACTGGCATGCCTTTCCAAAAAACTGGGACCTAGATACTTGGGGCCCTTCCCAGTCAAGAGGAAGATTAATCTGGTAGCTTATGAACTCAAACTCCCAGACTAATCTAGGATTCATCTTGTGTTTCACGCCTCGCTACTGAAGCCTGACATAGCAAATCCCTTTCCGGATCGTGAAGTAGGACCCCCAGAAGCCATAATGGTGGATGGGGAAGGAAGAGTTTGAGATTGAAGCGATCCTGGAGTGTAGAAAACGACAAGGGCAGAATCAGTACTTAAACAAATGGAGAGGTTTTGGCCCAGAGGAAAATTCCTGGGAACCTGAGACAAATCTCCATGCCAAGAGACTTATACGGGCCTTTCATCGCTCCCACCCAGAGAAAATGGCTCAAGTGGGCATCCGGAGGCTGCCCTTAAGGAGGGGGCAATGTCAGAGAACTCACATAGCTAGTGTTCATCTCCATGCAGCAGCAGCTAATTCCCGTTCCGTTAATGCCAATGCGCATGCGCGGAATCTCAGAAAGAGATGAACGAGATCCAGAGTGAGCATGCGCACTGGCGCATACATGCAAGCGTGTGTGCGTTAGTGCACACTCACGCACACACGCACCCACCAATCCAGGCACGCGGCGCCCTATATAAACAGAGAGTCTGCCTAGTGTCAGTGCTGGATCTTCTTCAGCTTGTCCTTGTGTTCCTGATTGCTGTTCCTACCTGCTGACCTTGCTCCTGAAAACCTGGCTTCCTTGACTACTCTCCTGGATCACCCCTGCCTGTTCTTCTGCTCTTGCTACAGACCTTGGCTTGGATTAACGACTACGGCTACGCCTCCTGATTGTGTATCTCACTGCCAGCCCGTTGCCAACCTCTGCCTGTCCCCGACTATGGTTCTGCCCTGATTGTCTGCCTCGCTGCCAGCCTGTTGCCAAACTTTGCCTGTCCCTGACACTGCAGTTGATCCTGAGTCCATACTTACCTACCTGGCTCCCACTGAACAAGTCTGGTGATCAGTTTCCACGCCTTCTCCAGAGAGGTTCCTGTATCTCCAAGCTTCAGCCTTCTGCCTGCAGGTACCTGCACCCTTTCATTGCCCTAGCAGTCCCACTACCAGGGGTGCTTGGACCGAAACCACGCAAAAGTCCACCCTCAGCATTTCGGGCTCCGCTGTAAGGTACGTGACATCCTCATAGAAGGTTAATAGTTACCACTAAATGATATATTGCTCACACGTGCCATAGTTATATGTGGGTTTACACCCCAAAATACATTCTGCTGCTACTCCTGAGTATGGGGATACCTCATGTGTGAGACGTTTTTGGGAGCCTAGCCGCGTACAGGACCCCAAAAACCAATTTCTAAAGGTATAAATTTTTGATTTCACTTCCTCACTACCTATCACAGTTTTGAAGGCCATAAAATGCCAAGATGGCACAACCCCCCCCCAAATGACCCCATTTTGGAAAGTAGACACACCAAGCTATTTGATAAGAGGCATGTTGTGTCCATGGAATATTTTATATTTTGCCACAAGTTGCGGGAAAATGACACTTTTTTTGCACAAAGTTGTCATTAAATGATCTATTGCTCAAACATGCCATGGGCATATGTGAAATTACACTCCAATACATTCTGCTGCTTCTCCTGAGTACAGGGATACCACATGTGTGAGACTTTTTTGGAGCCTAGCCATGTACAGGACCCCGAAAACCAATCACCGCCTTCAGGCATTCTAAGGGCGTAAAATGGTGATTTCACTTTCTCACTACCTATCACAGTTTCGGAGGCCCTGAAATGTCAAGATAGCATAAAACCCCCACAAATTACCCCATTTTGGAATTGCGCACAAACCTGCAGCGGCGACAAACTACATACATTTTTAAAAGCCTTTAAAAGCCTTTACAGGTTACCATTTTAGATTTACAGAGGAGGTCTACAGCTAAAATTACTACTCTCGATCTGACCTTCACGGTGATACCGCACATGCATGGTGCAATTGCTGTTTACATGTGACACCAGACCGACGTTTGCGTTCGTCTATGCGCGTGAGAACTGGGGGGACAGGGGTGCTTTTTTTTATTATTTATTTTGCTTTTTTTATTTTATTTTTAAATGGTTCCTTTCATTTTTTTTAAATCATTTTTATTGTTATCTCAGGGAATGTAAATATCCCCTATGATAGCAGATAGGTAGTGACAGGTACTCTTTTTTGAAAAAATTGGGGTCTATTATACCCTAGATCTATCCTTTGCCCTCAAAGCATCTGACCACACCAACATTTTTGTGATAAAATGCTTTGCCAATTTCTCAATGGCACTGTTTATATCCGGCAAAACCTAATTCATGAAATGGTCGTAGCTTCCAGTTTCTTAAGCCATAGAGATGATTGGAGTTGTTCTGGTCTCTGATCAGCTCTATGGTCAGCTGGCAGAACCACTGGCTGCATACTCGGGTTCCCTGGGACAGGGGAGCCCGAGATAGCCATGGGAGACGTTGGGGGGGGGACGTTCCCTCCCACTGCTTGTAAAAGCAGCCTAGAGGCTAATTAGCTACTAGGATTGCTTTTACATGAAAGCTGACCGCTGGCTGAAAAGAATGATACCAAGATGATACCTAAACCAGCAGGCATCATTCTGGTATAACCACTCAAAATCCAGCAACATACCAGTACATTGCTGGTCCTTGTTGGGCATACATTGTAATGTTCTTTTTTTCATGCAGCCTGTGGGCTGAACGAAAAAAAGAAATTGATCGGTGGGTATGCCCACCATTAGAATACTGCCTATCATTCACCCACTTCTAATGATGGGCATACATGCACCATTTTTTTTTTTAACTGTGGAGGTGAAATCACCTCCTACAGCGCTGGAGATGCTGATTTACGTATAGTGGGAGCAAACACTATTGCTGTCAAGATAAATAAATCACTGCTGCAGCTGAATGGCGTAGCTGCTAAGCAAATGATGGTTAACAATAAAACAAAGTAACATTACAGTATAACAGTAAGACATACCATACCTGCAAAGCAAATACAATAAAACATAGTAAAAATAAAACGTTTTTTAACGCAATCTGTGCCTATGCTTCGGCATATATGCTCTTTTTTTTGTGGTGGTGAAATCACCTTCTACAGCGCTGAAGTCGCTGATTTACGTATCATGGGAGCAAACGATGTTGCTGTCATGATAAATAAATCAGTGCTGCAACTGAATGGTGTACCTGAAAACAAAAATTGGTTAACAATAAAGCACAGTAAACAAAGTATAAAAGAATTACATTCCGGAGGCGCATGCGCGGAGCCATCTGAGCTAGACATGTCAGCTTAGAGCTCTGTACCGACCGGGACCCGACAGCCTCTTTCGCGGAGTTAAACCGGACTAAAAAGACACATAATAGTATATAATCTATCCCCAGAGTAAGTGGGCATATTTTGGAACGCTGACTAAACCCACAGAATGGCAGCAGCATCCTCTTACCGCTCCTCACAGCCTGCCTCACAGCCTGCCTCACAGCCTGCCTCACAGAAGCACTATGAGTCACCCTCCTCAGCACAGCGCAGTGAGCCTGATTTTACCTCAGGAATGACCCCTCTTATTCCCCAAAATTCCACTATTGGCCCTGACTTATTGGCTCAATTTGAAAGGGTCTTACACAAGGCATTACAGAACACCTCAGATGCCATTACAGACAAATTGACACGTGAAATTCCTGAAGTGGGCCGCCGCACTTCAATCCTAGAACAAAGGGTGGATGAATTTGATATCACTACCTCAATTCACACAGAAGAATTGGAGTCCCTTAAAGAAGATTACACTAATCTCCAAACCCGCCTTGAAGACTTTGAGAACAGAGCTAGAAGATCTAACCTACGGATACGTGGTATCCCTGAGGATATTGAAGATTTACAATCGACTGTAAGAGCACTCTTCCAGGAACTTGCCCCATCAATACCGATCGAACGTCTAGAAATGGACAGAATACACAGAGCCCTAACTTCACACAATGCAGACGAACCACCTAGAGATGTTATACTGAAAATGCATTATTTTCGTACCAAAGAGCAACTTATGGAGGCGGTAAGAAACAAAGACTCCTTGATTTTTCAAGGGCACAGATATCAAATCTTCCAAGATCTGTCTCAAATTACACTTCTCAGGAAATGAAACCACATCTGCAAGTTCTTCAATACCACCGCATATCATATCGCTGGGGCTTTCCTTTTTCTCTTTGTTTTTCATACAAAGGTACTCAATACACATGCAAATCAACAGAAGATCCTCTCAATGTAATTAAAGACCTCCGCCTGTCCACTCCAACTGCAACTACAGATGGACCCAAACGTCATCTTTCCCTCCCCCACAGCTCCAAGATCTTCAGGACCCTCAAACAACTCAGGCTCCACTCAGCCCCCACAAAAGAGGACGCTTTACTTCGTCACCTCCTGTTGAAGAAGATATTACAGACAGCTGAACTCTAATTGGGTGATACCTATTCAATCACTTCTTTTTTCCTACTATCGATACAATACTCTCTCAACCATACCACATGTTATACCTTTTTAGTAATACAATGCAGTATACAATGTGACCTATTAAACCAATAGGATACTTCTCCAATACAAATTATTTTTAAATTGTTATATCCGTTATGATATTGCTAGGATCGGTTGCTTTCATCATATCTACTTTCATGGATCTATCTTTAGCTGATCTCTAACCAGTTGCCTAAGGGATATACCCTGCAGCTGCATCCTAGAAGTTCTAATGTTTTAAATCATATAGTTTGCATATATCCTTAGATGTTAGCTGTTAAATAAGTCTAATAGCTGACCTCTTCAAATTTTATTTTTCTCTTCTGAGTAGTTAATTTACATAAATTGCAAAGGTTTACTTAGCCAATTGTGTTTGGAATTATTTTAAACTAAAATATCATATAGATATTAACAATTTTTTTTTCTCAAGTTTAATTTACATCTTTTGACTCATCAATTCAATAAAAATCCACTACTATTCCTCTCTCACCTTTTTTCAGTGATTGATTCGCATAAAAAAGGTACCCTTATTATTGGAGGAGACTCAAATCAAACAATATACCCATTCCTTGACAAATCCCCAACCCCTCATACCACACCTAAACTTTCCTATCAGAGACTACTGAACCAACACTCACTACTTGATACCTGGCGAGAACATAATCCTGCAAGAAGACAGTATACACCTTACTCTCATCCTCATAAACAATTTTCCCATATAGATCATCTTTTCGTTCCAGTTAGCACCTCCACATTCATTCTGAACTCCAATATTACACCTTGTACTTGGTCAGACCATAACCCAGTCATAACAACTCTCTCATTGATTCCAAAACCCAATCATAAAACATGGTGCATAAATGACAGGCTCTTAGCGAATGCTACATTTAGATTAAACTTGGAGGAAGCCATAAAAGACTATCTTACTCACAACAAGGCCCCTGATATGGATCCTTTAACTCAGTGGGAAGCTCTCAAACCCTATGTTAGAGGGGTCTGTATCAGTCAAGCATCTCATATACGTTAGCAAAAACAACAACTTCATAAACGCCTAGAGGAAGCATTTTACAAAGCTTCTGAAACTTTTCAAGCTTCACCATCCCCACATAATAAATTAAATTATGATAAATCACGCATAGAACTTGACCTTTTTTTAACAGAATCAGCCGAGAAATCTTTACGCAAAACTAAACACACCTTTTACATGCAAGCTAACAAGCCAACTACATTTCTAGCTTTAGCACTACGAAAGACGAATTACACCCTGAAACCTATCCGCCTAAAAATTGCTAAAGATAACTATACTAGCAACCCGCTGAAAATCCTTAACGAATTCAAGAAAAAACTAACAGAACTATACAAAGAAACTAAAATGTTAAACCAATCACACCTAAACAATCTCTTATCTACGATTAACCTTCCTTCACTCTCTCGAACTCAACAAGACTTACTAGAGAAACCTATTACTGAGATAGAAATACAAACTGCCATTAAATCACTTAAACTTCGCAAACGCCCTGGTGTTGATGGTTTATCAGCCACTTACTATAAACGATTTACTTCACTATTGTCACCCCTCATGGTTGATGCCTTTAACCTTCTTCTTAATGATCACTATTTCCGTACAGAATCACTTACCGCCTCTATCTCCATGATCCCTAAGCCCAATACAGACGACACTTCTTGGTCTAATTACAGACCAATATCTATCCTTAACATTGATATCAAAATTTTAGCCAAGATTCTCTCTTCCAGACTCAATCCTATAATCGGTTCTTTGATACATAAGGATCAAATTGGATTTATTCCCTTAAGACAAGCAGGCGACAATATCCCCCGAGCCACAATTCTAGCTCATATAGCACATTCCCGCCGTATTCCTACATGTTTCCTTTCATTGGACATACGAAAGGCATTTGACACCCTATCATGGCCTTATCTACATTCTATTCTTAACCAATGGGGATTTGGTCCACATTTCCCCAGATGGATCACTACCTTATACCATAATCCTAAAGCACATATTGTATACTCAGGATTTAAATCTGATTCTTTTAATATAGAAAGAGGAACTAGACAAGGTTGCCCCCTTTCCCCTCTTCTTTTTGCTTTAGCGATAGAACCCCTAGCCCAACTTATTAGAACTAACCCAAACATTAAAGATCTAGAACTTGGCGGCTACCATCATAAATTATGCATGTTTGTGGACGATGTCCTAATATTTTTAACATCCCCCATAACATCAGCACCAACTCTTCTTGATATTCTCTCAAAATTTGAACAAGTATCGGGCCTCTCAGTTAATCTACACAAATCAAAAGCCCTAAATATTTCACTACCCCCTGATCTTCACACCCAATTAATTAATTCCTTACCATTTGCATGGTCACCAATTTCTATATCCTATTTGGGAGTCAACCTTACGTCTAACCTAATGGATCTATATGCTACTAACTAACCACCAATGCTATCACAACTCTCTAAACTCCTCTCAAACTGGTCAAATTTACCTCTATCATGGATGGGTAGGATTGCAGTGATAAAAATGTCTATCCTTCCAAAAATGTTATATCTATTCAGGGTTCTTCCTATCGCTGTCCCATCACATTTCTTACGTATCTTACAACGGAAAAAACTTTTCAATACATTTGGGGCAATGCCAAACCTCGGTTACCTAAACCTACCCTGTATTCCCTCAGAATCCGAGGGGGTCTGGGTGTACCAGACTTTACCAAATACTATTATGCAGCACAACTGTCACAATTAACTAAATACCATGCTACATCTGAAATTCCACTATGGGTGGCCTCTTTCTACAGCAAATCTTTTATGGCTTTCTCCATCACAACGTCGGAAGCTTACTAATCCAATTACCAAACACAGCCTTTCAATCTGGGATAGACTGAAAACTCGATTTGGCCTCCAATATTCACACAATCCTCTCCTCTCATTCTTACATAACCCATCATTTTACCCGGCCTGGTCTTCCCCAACATCTTTCCTAGCTTGGTCAAATGCGGGATTAACGAGAGCATATCATTTCTATAAAACCCGGGTTATCACACCCTTTCCAATTCTCTGTGAAACATGTAATATCCCGCCCTCAGAAATGTTTAGGTACCTACAAATCAAAAATTTCCTGTCTACTAATGCACCTTCAGACTTGACGTCTCCTAATCTCACCGTATTTGAAAAAGCTTGCAACAATGATCCTCATAGAAGAGGACTTATCTCAGATATATATACTCAACTACTCTCACACAACTCTTCATCCCCACTGACTTATACCACAAAATGGGAAACAGACCTTCAACTACAACCCGAACAAATAAACTGGTCCCAAATATGGCATAATACCAAATCAGCATCACCTAATATTGTCGCTCTCGAAACTAATTACAAAGTTCTCACCAGATGGTACCTAGTCCCTGCCAGAATCTCCAAGTTTTCTCCACAATACCCGTCCCAATGCTTCCGAGGATGTTCAGCACTAGGAACACACATGCACATATGGTGGGAATATAAAATAGTTGAATCCTTTTGGTTGGAGGTGTTTAATATGCTTTCTACTATGTTTAATATACCTTTGCTTCCTGATCCAACCACAGCACTCCTAAATGATAAACCAAATATTTTATCACACCGCCAGTTTAAACTCATGCTCTTCAAAACCACAGCAGCCAAACAGACCATAGCGAAAGCATGGAAATCTGACTCACTCTGTATTTTGTCATTTAAGAACAGAATAACTCAGTTCATGATCCACGCAAAGACCGAAGCAATCTTACTTGACAATTTATCGAAGTATGAAGCCTTATGGAGACCATGGTTTGAGCATTTCCTACCTCCAGGATTTGATAATTCATTATTTCTTCTTTGAAGACATTATATGGACAACCTATAATGTTACTATAAACTATATATATCGTCTTTAATTAGTGGTTTTCTCTGGTAATTCCCCCATGTCCCACCCCCTTATCTCCTTACCCCCAACACTGTGCAGTTACTACCCCCATCACTTACTACTTGACTTTCTTGAAGTGTGAATAACTAAAAATAGTTGGAAAGACTTATTTAATCTCCAGATTAAGCCAAGCCATATTGCAGGAACTTGGCCCTGGAACTATCTACTGATTCTTCCCCAACTATCTTACTTCCTTTTCTTTATTATACTTACTTTACCGCATCTTACCTCTGCCCACACTTCTTAATAAACTTATTCCAACCCCATTCCTTATATACTTTACCTTTAATTTTTATAATTTGCGTTTTCTGTACTCACTTATTATGATATAAACGTTTATGATATATTGTGTGTTACTTTTCATACCATAATCACCTATGTGATACATTACAATTGCCTGTTACCTTATATATACAAGAATGTTATTATCTTTCTTTGTAAACCTGAACTATATTTAACTCAAAACAATAAAATATTTTAAAAGAAAAGAATTACATACCTGAAAAGCAAACATGATAAAATATAGTAACAATAAAACATTGCATTGTGGAATACAGTAGAAAAGAACAGAACAATAGAGAGAGAATAGAGAGAAAGAACAAAAAAATGACAACGGTTCTCTCTCTCTCTCTATATATATATCTGTCTCTATCTATCTATCTATCTATCTATCTATCTATCTATCTATCTATCTATCTATCTATCTATCTATCTATCTATCTATCTATCTATCTATATATCTATCTCTATCTCTATATCTATATCTATCTCTATATCTATCTATTTTTTTTTTTTTTTTAACTATTTTTTTTTTCACACTTTTATTTGTAACTGTAACGGTTGTAGTGGTTGTAATGCCGCATACACACGGTTGGGCTTGCCAACGGGACAAGCTCCGTCGGCATTTCTGATGGAAAAATTTAGAGTATGTTCTCTATCTAAGTCCTTTTTCTGTCAGAAATTCCGACTGTGTGTACGCAGCATTACGGTTGTAGTGGTTCTAACGGTTCGTTTCCAGGTTCCAGTCTCTCAAAATGCGATGGAATCTTTGGAGACCCTGTGAAAGTGTGTCCTAGTCTGTGCAGTGCTGTACCCTATGCTAATACTCCACTAGTGTGTAGTAGCGTTCAAAACATTCACCAATGGGGGGGCATGGCTACCGCCGAGCAGTGTGGATGCCTGAACAGATAGCTCCAGCACCAAGCAGAATACCGAGCGTTATCACCGGTAATCCACGATCACAGGATGGCTACGAATGACCCTTACACATTGGGGTACCAGCCGGGCTTGTCCCGGAAAAGAAAGGATTACAGGCAGCAGAAGCAATTAACTGATTTCTTCACAGTGCCACCCGGAGGACAAATCCAAGATGGCGCCTGCAGCTCCTCATCACACAGCACAGCTGCATATACAGATCTCCCTGATGCAGATGAAGAGGCAATATCCCCCCCGCCAGAAGATAATCCAACCTCCCCTTCAACTCCACAACCATCCTCATCCTCAGCGAGCAACAGCCCTGCTAAAGTGTGGATGCGCTTGGATTCCGGACAGCATCACCCTGAGGTAAGCCCTGCTCTGGACACTCTCCTCACACAGCAGGCCCAGCCATCCCCTATAGCAGCATTCCCTAGTTCTAACATGCCTGTCCTTGACACAACAATGAAGGAGATGCTCATGCATAGTGACATTTCCACCATGTTTAAAAAATTTAAAGATGAAATTTCCTTTATGGATCAGAAAGTTGATCACATTGAACAACGTATGAATGTCATGACAGAAACGGTTAACGACCTGGTCGATGAGCACAACCACACTCGAGATTAACAACACAAGATGGCGGACCTCGAGGACAGGTCCAGACGTAACAATGTCAAAATAAGGGGTATACCTGAGTCAATTTTACCACCTGATCTCAACCCCTACGCTAGGAAGTTGATAGCTACACTCCTGCCTGACCTGTCCCTGATGGAAACTATCATCGACCGCATTCATCGCCTTCCTAAACCTCCGCATCTGTCCCTAGGGATGTCTTGGTGCAAATCCACTTTTATCATGCAAAAGACATGCTCCTGGCTAAAACAAGACATCTGGGGCAACTTCCAGTGCCATACATGAAACTACAATTGTATGCAGATATTGCCCAATACACTCGCAACAATTGAATACTATCACTAAACCTTTAAACAACCACAAGATTCCCTACCAATGGGATTCCAGACCAAGCTCATTGTGAACAAAAATGGGGTGAAACATAATATTAATACTGTTGAAGAAGGAATCCAAATGCTACGCACTTGGGGAATCATACAACCCAGCCAGAAACACCATGAAATGGACCACACTTCCAATAACAGCCGTCCTACAACTTTTGCAAACTCAGTACCAGGTTAGTGGTGATACCACACACAAGCAAGATGTACAAGTACTGCATTCCGTCTCGGTGCCTGCTCGCAGCAGATAGTACGCAATCTTTCATCCTCACAATCACCAGCAGTTCCAAAACACACTGCTGATCCTTGTTTTCCCCCACCTCTATTGCTACTACTGTTTACCCGCAGTATATCCCATACCTCCACTCTCACCCTCTTTTGCTTCTGAGAGCACAGGAGACAGTTCAGCTACGAACCAGTAGCAACAGCTTCTCAACAAGCCTGACTGACACCAAGAAGATGCCACCTCTCTTTCCTTGAACGGGATATCCTACTCAACTAACTGAGTAAAGAACAAAACACATAACGTCCACACTCATATACCCTGGATGCCAAAATTCTTATCACTTAATGCCAAAGGGTTGAATCACCCGGCCAAAAGAAAGTCTATGTGGCGCACTGCACTGGATTCCCACAGTGAAGTATTATGCATCCAAGAGACCCACTTTATGCGGAAAGCAGAACCAACATGTACCAATGCTCACTTTAACCACATATTCAAAGCCTCTGGCCCTTTGAAAAAGAATGGAGTTTTGATAGCCATTAAAAACTCTGTCACATTTACCCTGCATGATAGCATGGTAGACGAAGAGGGAAGATTCCTCGCACTTGACTGCACCCTAAATAATACCAGATACACCAGATCAGATTCCTAAAGAAGCTAATGAAAAAGATTAATGCTTTCCGACATGGCCACTGAAGAATATTATTAATCTCTAATATTCTTGTATCTCAGAGGCGCTTCCGGATGAAATAGCATTG
The DNA here is from genome assembly GCF_042186555.1 of Aquarana catesbeiana. Lineage (NCBI taxonomy): Eukaryota > Metazoa > Chordata > Amphibia > Anura > Ranidae > Aquarana > Aquarana catesbeiana. Next base: position 158,510,628 of record NC_133336.1, read on the forward strand.
ATAGCCAAACTGACTTAAAACAAAGTGTGAGTTTATTGTCACACAATTGGCATCATAAATACAATGTTAAAAGTATAATAGTTCAGTTCAGTGTGGGTAAAAATATATGAAATAGAATAAAAAGTTATAAAGCTGTATAAGCTTATGAAAGCATGTGTGCTTCATGGCTGCTGCCCTCCTGTCTCCATGCTGTCTTGTGTCCTCCAAGAAGAAACAGGAAATGACGTTCTCAGTCTTCTGGCAGAATTGGCAGCTGTCCCAACTTATCAAAGTGTCTTGTAAACATGTCAGTATCTATCCTAGTAGCTGTGTGTGTGTCTGTGTGTGTGTGTCTGTCTGTGTGTCCTTCAATATGGAAGCATTGGCTTTATATGTTACATGTGAACGTGTGAACGTCATAACCTCACACCAACTTAGAACCTTGTATGGCACATATTCATTTCTGCTAGCTTCAGTATGCACTCATAGTCATATATGGCATATGATTGACAAGCCCACATGTAACACTCCATATTTGAAGTAATATGCTGATCATGTAATGTCATATAACCAAACATCTATATAATATGAACACATATTATCAACTTTACATTAAGTAACTATATACTAGTACTTATTAATATGACTAGAACTACAAACTAACTTAACTTAACAGTATATAATCCACAATGTATATTCCTTTAGCTACGTGGACACACACGTGTCTATTTTTGTCTTCTCATGACATTCTACACCAAGATACCTTAAATGTCATACTCAAATTGGCTACACCAGAAAAATCCAGCAATGCTCAGCTTTAGAAGAAGAATCATGTCAAATCTATTGATCAAGGTCATTCACACATACTCTATTTATCATGATTAATCATAAAACCAAATATGTTTTGCAAGCTTGCCATGAATATAATATAACACCTATAAGTGCCGAATTATGAATTTGGAATAATATTCTAACAGCCACCTCATTTTATGTGGAGATTTCAACATGGTACCAGACAACACCATCGATACCTCCTCACGCAACAGCAGACTCTCGTCCCCCATGGGGACCTTCATAAGGACAAATGACATAGATGTTTGGAGATGTCATCACACCACCGAGCGGGAGTACTCCCTTTTCTCCCATCGCCACAACTCATACACGCGGATTGACTTTTTTTTGGTTGACAAATGGCTCTTACCCAAAATAACTGATTCACACATATCCACTATAACGTGGTCGGACCACGCCCCAGTCACCATAACAACGGAGGACACATCAACCAAATCTCACCCCCTGATCTGGAGAGCCAATACCCAGATCCTACACTCGCCAGAACACTCTGACTATATCCAGAAAAGCCTAGAAGAATTCTTCAAGCTAAATGAGGGGACTGTATCTAACGCAACCACTTTGTGGAATGCATATAAAGCGTTCATAAGGGGGATCATTATGCAAGTGAGTACAAGAGGGAGGAGGAGGAGGAGGAGGAGAACACAGCATCTAGATACTCTCACCTCTAGTATTAAAACTCTAGAGGCACAAAACCAAACTTCCCCAGACCCTTCACTAAAAATTGAACTGACTCGCCTTAGACAGGCGCTGAGAGCACACCTATTAGACACATTTGAAAAAGCGCAAACACGTTTTAAAGCCGTACATTATTCCACAAGCAACAAGACTTTAAAAGCCATGGCCAACAGATTGAAAGGACATTATACCAAATCCAAAATTTCACATCTTTACCATCCTACTACACAGAAAAAACGACTAGAACCAACAGCTATTGCTGGCGCATTCAGCCTCTATTATAGTACATTGTACAACCTGAAAGATGATCCTACTACCACACAACCTTCCACACATGAAATAGAAGCATTCTTAGAAGAAATTGACCTTCCCAAATTAATACAAGAATAACTCAATACACTTAATGCTCCCTTCACAACACAAGAAATCTTAACCATCATAGCTACCCTTCCGGCTAAAAAATCACCTGGCTCAGATGGCCTCACGGGCGAATATTACAAATGGTTTAATAATGTACTATCACCCTTTTTGTCCAAAGTGTGCAATGATACTGTCTCTTCCTCCTCTCTCCCACAAGAAATGTTAAACGCATTGATCATCACTCTACTGAAGCCAGGGAAAGACCCCACCTCTCCGCAAAATTTTTGGCCCGTATCACTCCTCAATCTCGATAAAAAAATATATATGCAAAACGTATAGCCACAAGATTACTAAACTTAATGCCCATGTTGATTAATAGAGATCAATCAGGATTCAAGGTAGGAAGACAAACTTTCGATGCCACACATAGAATTTTAAACCTGATCCACACAGCTGAGGCGTCTCGAATGCTTTCTCTGCTCCTCTCCTTGGATGCAGAGAAGGCGTTTGATAGGGTCCACTGGTCCTATCTCAAGGTGACCCTTTGCAAGTTTGGTTTCAGGGGTCTATTCTGTCGGCCATTCTAGCCTTATACTCAACCCCTACTGCCCAAGTATACAATTCCGAAATGCTATCCAAACCATTTATTATCACTAATGGTACCCGGCAAGGATGCCCACTTTCGCCACATATCTTTAATCTCATGATGGAACCTCTCGCAGAAAATATAAGAACAAACCCGTCAATCACTGGCTTCAAAATAGGATCTATTGAACACAAAATCAATCTATTTGCCAACGATGTGATAGTTATGATCACTAATCCCCTGTCTTCCCTGGCTTTGGTACATCAATTGTTGCACAGATTTGGTACCATATTGTACAATAAGGTGAACGAAAACAAATCCTATATACTAGATCTAGGACTAGATGCAATAACTAGCACCTTACTTAGAAACAACTTTACTTATCCCTGGGCGAACAGAAGGATTACATATTTAGGTATCACTCTTACTAAATCCACAAAAGGTCTATTCGGTGCTAACTATGTAGATGCCAAACAAATGCTTCTAAGAGAAACAACCAAATTATCCAAACATGAATTCTCCTGGTCAGGGCGTCTTACAGCATTTAAAATGCAAGTCCTGCCCAAATTATTATACATATTCAGAACACTGCCATTACCACTTTCTCATGCCTACATACACTCACTCCAATCCACAATAAGCCGCTATGTGTTGCAGGGGAAGAAACCCAGGAGTAATCACGTCAAACTCATCAAACCTAGATCTGCTGGGGGAATGGGATACATCGATCTGAAAGATTATTACCTAGCTACGATACTCTCCCAACTAAAAGACTTGTTGTCCGCCGAACCTACCACGCTCCGGGGCGACATAGAAAACAACCTGACACCAGGTAAGAATCTTAAAGATTGGTTATTCAGCACTCTCTCTGGTCAATAATATTAAACCACTATTCCCCAACCATTAGAGCCTCCATCAAAGCATGGAAAACCCTACACGACATCAAATGGTCACACCTACCGACCAAGACAATCCAAATGACTGTACTTCCACTCCTATCTCCAGACCTGAAAGTACCCACCTGGCTATCTGCTCAGGCAACCCGCGACACTCCGACCCAAAATAGTAGGCAAACCCTTCTCCCAAATACAGAAGGACTACGATGCACCCGCAAAAGACTACTTTACCCACTACAGGCTTCAAAAATGTCTAGCAACACATCCCTCTCTGGAAAAGGCACTTCCTATTAAAATATGGAACTACCTTTTCACAGACAACACACATTCCAAAGGGATTTCCCTCTTCTACTCTACACTACAAGAAAAGGCTGTATTTCACAAATCCAAACCTATTAAAGATTAGGAATGTGACCTACAGACCCAGTTTACTGACCTACAATGGCAAACAGACATAAAAACAGTATACAAAGCTACTAACTGTACTTCCCTCTGGGATTTGACACAAAAAACAATGATGAGATGGTACCTGACACCTCAACGGATGGCAAAATTCCAACCACTTTCAACTTCCGTTTGTTGGAGAGAGTGCACTTACACAGGTACTATCTTGCACATTATGTGGACATGTCCATCTATAAGGAAACTATGGTCGGAGATTGAAAACATTTTACAAAAAATACTACAATATCCCATCATATTAACTCCTCAACTAAGCATTCTGAATCTAACCATAGAATTGATCCCTCCCGAGCTGACTCATCACTACTCATGTATTACTAGCAACCAAACTACTCATTACCAAAAAGATGGAAAACAACAGAAATCCCATCCAGTGCAGAAGTTATAGCGTTAGTACATAATCACTACATTTACAAGACAGTACTTTCACGAGGTAGACCCTCATACTCCAAGACACATGAATTATGGCTCCTCTGGGCACAATGGTATGAAAACTATCGACCTTAAGTCAGTGAACAGGTATATTACAGTGATAATATCAGGTGCTCTGTCTTTTACACTCTGTTACTCTCCATCAACTCTCTCTCTCCATCTCCCCTCTCCCTTCACCTCTCCTTCCCCTCTCCTTCCCCCCTCCTTCCCCTCCTCCCTACCCACCTCCTCCCCTCCCTTCCTACCCTCCTCCCATCCCATCCTATCACCCTCCTACTACCATCTCCTACCTTCCCTCCCTTCACCTACTTAAGATTAATGGTAGTGTATATTACTCCTAGGTTTATGTTGCTACTTATGATTCCAGTTATATAATTGTAAACCTGTAACCACGTATCCTGTTCCAGATATGCCTGTGTTACCACAAGTTGTGTTATGCAATTGATGATGCATACTACCATTTATGTATACCGTTTCATGTTTGTACCGTCAAAATTTTTTTCAATAAACATATTTGAAAAAAACATTCACCAATGCAAAGACCAGGATGGTCAGGACAGGAGGGACAATAATAGCGGGTGTCACGCCTATATCCGCGCTTTCTACAGACACAACATTTTCTTTGGGGGGCTTGTTGGTTAGGGGTACCAGGGAGGACATACGGAAAATGCCTCTCATGCAGCCGGCTTACTGCATTTGGATTGGGAAGTTGGGCCACAGCACCGTTCCTGGAATTTAAGGAACAATCCAGTTCATCCTGAAGCTTTGTATAGCACACAAGCATTCAGCAGTGCCAATTGAAATAAGTATACAGACACTTTTTTGTACCAGCGTCTGGCCTTACGAGCAATTAGGTAAGGCGCCAACAACTGGTCGTTGAGGCCCACACCTCCCATATTAAGGTTATATTCGTGGACACATAGGGGTTTCTCCACAACACCAATCACTGTAGGAATTTGGAGTGTCATGTCTGCTTGAAGGGAGGACAGAGCGAAAACATTCCGATTATCCCTCCACTTTACAGCGAGCAAATTATTACACTTCGAGCAAGCTCTATCCCCCGGCCTAAGACGGGAATCTACAAGCCGCTAGAGTAAGCCCCAGAGATTAGATCGCACGGTGCCACATGCGCCAATTCCATGATCAAACAAGTGACTAAAAAGTGGCACACTCGTGTAATAATTGTCCACATACAAGTGCTACCCCTTCCTGAATAAGGGTGACACCAAGTCCCACACAATCTTACCAGCACTCCCTATGTAGTCTGGGCAGTTCTCCAGCTCTACGTGACTATCTCTTCCCTCGTAAACCATAAAACTATATGTATAGCCTGTGGCTCTCTGACAGAGCTTATACATCTTGACCCCATATCTGGCATGCTTGCTGGGAATATACTGTTTGAAAGACAAGTGGCGTAATAAGGGACTAATCAATGCAGACAACTTGATCAGGAGTAAACAAGACTGCAAACTGTTGGTTGAAGTGGTTACGAGGGGCCAAATTTTGTAGAGCCGATTAAATCCAGGGTCACCCCAAGGATGACAGAGGTCATTATCATTGAAGTGCATGAACCGCAAGATCTGCTTGTATCGTGCCCTGGCCATGGAGGCAGAGAACATGGGCATATGGTGAGTTGGGTCAGTGGACCAATATGACCGCAACTCACTTTTTTTAGTTATGCCCATGAGGAGGGATAGGCCCAGAAAGATCTTAAATTCAGAAACTGTAATAGGTTTCCATTTTCTGGCAAGGGTCAAATGGGGATTAGCGGCGATGAATTGACTAGCATACAAATTGCTTTGGTCCACAATAGATCTATAGAGATCTTCTGTGAAAAACAGCGAATAAAACGCAAAAACAATAATGGATAAAACGGGGATTCAAATGGCACAAACCAGCACAAACACGACACTAACCAACCAGCCCGGTTTTGTGTCTTTTGGTTATGGTAAGGGGGCTGGGTGATGTCATTATCTGGACAAGAAAAATTGCTAATATCTTAAAAATAAAAGCAGCACAAACTATTAGTTATTGTACTCCCGATGATGCGTGTGTGCTGTGAAACAGCTGTAGAGGTTCACCTTATTCACCACCTGAGGTCTGGCTGCCACTCTGTTTCAGTTTGGCGGTGCACTGTAAGTGTTTACCAACCATTTATGCACATTGTTTGATGACTGAGGTCCTGATGCAATTGTCCTCTGTTGAGTTGGCGGCTTTTTATGTAAGTGCTTATACATTATTTGTTTTTTTATAGATGTTTTTATATACTGGTTCACCAATAAATAGGATGGTCTGAGTATTTAAGTAGATGAAAAAGAGTCTTTTGGATCGTAATCCACATATCCAAGCACTTTTAAAAGTGACAATCCCTTTGGATTGGAAATCATTGAAGGTCTGCGGAAAAGTTAACAGCTTACCTCTTGAGATCTAAATCCTGTAATATGCAAGATTTTCTGTTCTTTATCTAAGGCCCCTTTCACACAGGCACCATCAGTTTAGCCACGTTAAAAACATATCAGTTCTTATCCGTTGCTTCATCCATCTTTATCCGTCTTCAGTTCCGTTAATCTCCATTTTCATCCGTCTTCCGTTCCGTTAATATCAGTTTTCATCCGTTAATGCACACGTTTACATCCGTTTTTTCATCTGTTTTTGTATCTGTTTTAATCTGTTCACAGCAGTTTATGTGCCTTTAAGGAAATTAGCCAGAAAGCATTGCTCCATGCTGCATTGCAGCTTTCAGTGACTTGTCCTTGCTGTGTTCTTCTTTTGTCCTTGTGTGTGCTATCTGCATTGTGCAATGCATTCCAACAATTTTTGGGACAGCATGACATTGTTTGTCGTATTTGCCTATATGAGGAGAATGGAGAGCAAGAAAAAGCAGATTGTGGCTAGGAGACATCGATTTTGGACCCACCCCATGCTAATGAAGCAGCCTTCTGAAGGTTTTGTGGCTTTGCACTATGCTCATCTCTGACAGTATCCCACTAAGTTTTACAACTTCACCAGGATGACCGTAGCCACATTCGACTACTTACTGGACCAGCTGCACCCACGGCTGCAGCGGAGACATACCAACATGAGAAGATGTGTACCTGCAGATGAACGTCTTTTAGTGACCTTGAGGTAAGAAGTCATTAATTTATCAAGTGTCAGGTTGCCTACTCCTGGTCTACTGTGTGTATATACAGTATGTATAGATAATAAATATTGTATCCATTTATGTGCCAGTAGAATATCGTTTTACTTAAAAAGCAAAAAACATGTTTCATTTTTTCTGTGTTTCTTGCAACTGGCCAGTCCTATACCTCTTTAAACCATTATTTTTTACTGGGCATTTCAACTATTTCGGAGATAGTTCATGATACTTGCTTGGCCATATGGGAAGAGCTGTGTCCAGCAGTGATGCCAGTACCAGATGTAAACATGTGGCGAAGAATAGCAGAAGGATTTTGGAATTGAGCAAACTTTCCAAATTGTATCAGAGCTCTTGATGGAAAGCATAACCATATCCAAAAGCCTCCTTGTTCCGGGTCTAGATTTCATAACTACAAGAAATATTTTTCATTGGTCCTCATGGCTATCTGTGATAGTAATTATAAATTTATCACTGTGGACATTGGGGCATATGGCAGCAGTTCTGATTCCAGAGTTTTCCGTGAGTCTGTAATGGGTTGAAGACTGTCAGAAGGGCGATTCAACATACCATTCAATCAGCCTCTGCCTGGAACTGAAGGACCAGACCTGCCTTTCGTGCTTGTTGCAGATGAGGCCTTTGCACTTTCATAAATCTTCTTAGGCCATATGCCAGAAGCAATCTGGATAATAAGAAGAGGGTCTTTAATTTTCAGCTGAGCCGCGCAAAACGCCTCATTGAATGTACATTTGGCATATTGTCCAGTAAATGGCATATTTTCCAAACACCCTTGCAACTCAGTCTTGAGAATGCTGAGTTAGTAATTCAGGCCTGCTGCATTCTGCATAATATTGTCCGGGAGAAGGAGGGCATCCATGTTGAGGAAGAGGAAGAGTTCCACCTGCCCTCCGTACAGTACAGCAGAGTATGTGCAGGCAGATCCTACATTGCCATGTGTGAACAATTTGCCGACTACTTTCTATCTCCATCAGGAGAAGTTCCATGGCAGTACCAATATATATAAATAATGCAGTGCAAATTTAAATGTATTAATTAATTAATTTGGTTATTTCATTGTGTTTTGATAGCATAAAAAGACACAAAAGCACATTATATGTTCAAAACGGTTTTACTTTTATTATTCTGCAAAACCCGGATTAAAATAAATGTTTTAACACTTAAATTTTTTTATTTGTCAAAGTATGAACAAAGCATAAAATATGCAAAATTTGTAGTTTAACATAAAAACCAGGTTACAAATCCTGATAAAAAGAGATGGGGGGATGGGGAATAGGAAGTGGAATTTTGGGAAGAAGAACCAGAGCTGGTTTGGCTATTAGCTTGAGAAGCATTAGCAGAATTTGAGCTAGTGTTTAAACTCTGAGGATATGTTCCCTGTGAGGAATGAGCCGGAGAGGAAGCATAAGAAGGCCTCTGGGTATTGTGCATTGAGCTGTATGCACGCACAGGGGTCTGTGGATAGGGCGGTAGATATTGCTGGGCAGGAAGACATGGGGACTCATAGGAATATTGATGGTATGACCTCTGAGGGGGTTCATACTGACTAATAGGGGGCAATGGCATTCCTAACTCGGCAGCTCTAATACATCCCCCCACTTAATTAAATATACCCATATGTATCTCCATCTGCCTCTCTGCCGGTGCTTTTTGAAGTGCATGATAAATTGTCCTCAGGAAGGACGCATTTGAGTTATTTGGATCACAGAATGGATCTTTATTCTCCTGTCTTTTAAAGGAGGTCATCTCGTCCATGAAGGACTTCATGGCTTTGTCCATCTCTGGATTTTTAGGCTTTTTGCTATGTCGCAAGGATCGTGATGTTGTTGGCCTGTTATGACTAACCTGTAGAGAATAATATGTGATTGAGAAATGCAATGATGCCTTGGTGTACATCAGATAAAGTATAGTAATCAATAGTATGCTTACATGTACGGATCGTTGCGAAGAACTTGGACATGCACTTGGATGTGCTGTCTCATCCACAGACTGGGACTGGCCTTCTACCTCTTGTGTGGCTTGCTCACCTTCTTGCACTGCTTCTGTTTCATTATTGTCGGTGTTCTCCTCATACTCTGAGACCTTTGATGATGTACTACAATAAAAAGGAGGAACATTTGGTCACAAAACCTTACTATACGGAGACCTACTTTTTACATTTTCTAGATGGATAATCCAAACGTCACTTATGGTCTAACTTCCAGGACTTTCCTAAGAGCCCTTGCACACTGGGGCGGGGGCGGCGTCGGCAGTAAAACGCCGCTATTATTAGCGGCGTTTTACCGTCGGTATTCGGCCGCTAGCAGGGCGGTTTTACCCCCCGCTAGCGGCCGAGAAAGGGTTAAATACCACCGCAAAGCGCCTCTGCAGAGGCGCTTTGCCGGCGGTATAGCCGCGCCGTCCCATTGATTTCAATGGGCAGGAGCGGTAAAGGAGCGGTATACACTCCGCTCCTTCACCGCTCCGAAGATGCTGCTGGCAGGACTTTTTTTACCGTCCTGCCAGCGCACCGCTCCAGTGTGAAAGCCCTCGGGGCTTTCACACTGGATACACAGCAGCGACACTTTCAGGTCGGTTTGCAGGCGCTATTATTAGCGCAATAGCGCCTGCAAACCGCCCCAGTGTGCAAGGGCTTTTAGGAAGGACAACATTTCAAAGTAGACAGATTTTTTTTCTTTGTGGTAGCTCCGGAACCGCTTGCACACTCTGCCTCATCATGCAAATCTCTGCGAAAACGGTCTCTCAGAGAACAGCACCTTCTGTTAATTTCAATTCCTGTAAACACATTATTGAAAAAGAATTTGAGTAAAGATTTTGACATTAAGATTATGGAAACGTGAGTAATGTACTGTTCCGTCTCTCGCTGCAGGAGAGCCAAACTATGTGGCACTATGCTTTGTATGTAGGGATGAGCCGAACACCCCCCTGTTCGGTTCGCACCAGAACATGCGAACAGGAAAAAAGTTCGTTCGAACACGCGAACACCGTTAAAGTCTATGGGACACGAACATGAATAAACAAAAGTGCTAATTTTAAAGGCTTATATGCAAGTTATTGTCATAAAAAGTGTTTGGGGACCTGGGTCCTGCCCCAGAGGACATGGATCAATGCAAAAAAAAGTTTTAAAAACGGCCGTTTTTTCAGGAGCAGTGATTTTAATAATGCTTAAAGTCAAACAATAAAAGTGTAATATCCCTTTAAATTTCGTACCTGGGGGGTGTCTATAGTATGCCTGTAAAGGGGCGCATGTTTCCTGTGTTTAGAACAGTCTGACAGCAAAATGACATTTTGAAGGAAAAAACTCATTTAAAACTACCCGCGGCTATTGCATTGCCGACAATACACATAGAAGTTCATTGATAAAAACGGCATGGGAATTCCCCAAAGGGGAACCCCGAACCAAAATTAAAAAAAAAAAATGACGTGGGAGTCCTCCTAAATTCCATACCAGGCCCTTCAGGTCTGGTATGGATATTAAGGGGAACCCCGGCCAAAATTAAAAAAAAAAAATGACGTGGGGTTCCCCCAAAAATCCATACCAGACCCTTATCCGAGCACGCAACCTGGCAGGCCGCAGGAAAAGAGGGGGGGACGAGAGTGCGGCCCCCCTCCCTCCTGAACCGTACCAGGCCACATGCCCTCAACATTGGGAGGGTGCTTTGGGGTAGCCCCCCAAAACACCTTGTCCCCATGTTGATGAGGACAAGGGCCTCATCCCCACAACCCTGGCCGGTGGTTGTGGGGGTCTGCGGGCGGGGGGCTTATCGGAATCTGGAAGCCCCCTTTAACAAGGTGACCCCCAGATCCCGGCCCCCCCCTGTGTGAAATGGTAAGGGGGTACATAAGTACCCCTACCATTTCACGAAAAAAGTGTCAAAAATGTTAAAAATGACAAGAGACAGTTTTTGACAATTCCTTTATTTAAATGCTTCTTCTTTCTTCCTTCATCTTCTGGTTCTTCTGGTTCTTCTGGCTCTTCTGGTTCTTCCTCCAGCGTTCTCGTCCAGCATCTCCTCCGCGGCGTCTTCTATCTTCTTCTCCTCGGGCCGCTCCGCACCCATGGCATGGGGGGGAGGCTCCCGCTCTTCTCTTCATCTTTTTCATCTTCTTCTCTTCTTCTTTTCTTCTCTTCTTCTCTTCTTCATTTTCTTCTCCGGGCCACTCCGCAATCCATGCTGGCATGGAGGGAGGCTCCCGCTGTGTGACGGCGCTCCTCGTCTGACAGTTCTTAAATAACGGGGGGGCGGGGCCACCCGGTGACCCCGCCCCACTCTGACGCACGGTGACTTGACGGGACTTCCCTGTGACGTCACGGGGAATGCCACAGGGAAGTCCCGTCATGTCCCGTGCGTCAGAGGGGGCGGGGTCACCGGGTGGCCCCGCCCCCCCCGTTATTTAAGAACTGTCAGACGAGGAGCGCCGTCACACAGCGGGAGCCTCCCTCCATGCCAGCATGGATTGCGGAGCGGCCCGGAGAAGAAAATGAAGAAGAGAAGAAGAGAAGAAAAGAAGAAGAGAAGAAGAGAAGAAGAGAAGAGCGGGAGCCTCCCCCCCATGCCATGGGTGCGGAGCGGCCCGAGGAGAAGAAGATAGAAGACGCCGCGGAGGAGATGCTGGACGAGAACGCCGGAGGAAGAACCAGAAGAGCCAGAAGAACCAGAAGATGAAGGAAGAAAGAAGAAGCATTTAAATAAAGGAATTGTCAAAAACTGTCTCTTGTCATTTTTAACATTTTTGACACTTTTTTCGTGAAATGGTAGGGGTACTTATGTACCCCCTTACCATTTCACACAGGGGGGGGCCGGGATCTGGGGGTCACCTTGTTAAAGGGGGCTTCCAGATTCCGATAAGCCCCCCGCCCGCAGACCCCCACAACCACCGGCCAGGGTTGTGGGGATGAGGCCCTTGCCCTCATCAACATGGGGACAAGGTGTTTTGGGGGGCTACCCCAAAGCACCCTCCCAATGTTGAGGGCATGTGGCCTGGTACGGTTCAGGAGGGAGGGGGGCCGCACTCTCGTCCCCCCCTCTTTTCCTGCGGCCTGCCAGGTTGCGTGCTCGGATAAGGGTCTGGTATGGATTTTTGGGGGGACCCCACGCCGTTTTTTTTTTAAATTTTGGCCGGGGTTCCCCTTAATATCCATATCAGACCTGAAGGGCCTGGTATGGAATTTAGGAGGACTCCCACGTCATTTTTTTTTTTTAATTTTGGTTCGGGGTTCCCCTTTGGGGAATTCCCATGCCGTTTTTATCAATGAACTTCTAAGTGTATTGTCGGCAATGCAATAGCCGCGGGTAGTTTTAAATGAGTTTTTTCCTTCAAAATGTCATTTTGCTGTCAGACTGTTCTAAACACAGGAAACATGCGCCCCTTTACAGGCATACTATAGACACCCCCCAGCTACGAAATTTAAAGGGATATTACACTTTTATTGATTGACTTTAAGCATTATTAAAATCACTGCTCCTGAAAAAACGGCCGTTTTTAAAACTTTTTTTTGCATTGATCCATGTCCCCTGGGGCAGGACCCAGGTCCCCAAACACTTTTTATGACAATAACTTGCATATTAGCCTTTAAAATTAGCACTTTTGATTTCTCCCATAGACTTTTAAAGGGTGTTCCGCGGCATTCGAATTTGCCGCGAACACCCCAAATTGTTCGCTGTTCGGCGAACTTGCGAACAGCCAATGTTCGAGTCGAACATGAGTTCGACTCGAACTCGAAGCTCATCCCTATTTGTATGTATTGTTATTTAACATTTGTAGTAATGCATGTGGATCTTTGCATCAACCATGCCCTCTCTGCTGAACAATTCATTAAAAAAAATGTTTGTTAGAGTGTTTGCAACATTTTTATAATAGAGGCATAGAATACTGAAATAAAGTTTGCTAAAATGCTAACAATTACCCTGACGCCATTCAAAAATTTACAACCAACCCATAATCTAATGATTACATAAAAACACTGACAAGAGAGCAAGCTGCAGTTGGGCAACACTTACTACGTTGATCACTCTGTTTTGGAGTCATGGTGGACCAATTTGGTCTCACAAGCTTAGAGACTTCATCCCATAGTTGCTGTTTTCTTACTCTGTCACTGTGGTCCTGACAGGTTGAGTCCCACAAACCTGGCTTTTCATGCACCAGGTTTATAAGCTCCTCATGGGAGACATCTCTTGCTATGTTTCTCCTTGGGCATGTACTGGGGATGTACTTGGGTTGTACTTCCTATTGTCCATCTACTGCCTGGGTCATAGGTTGAGTTCACAGATAAACAAAAAAAAAAAAAAAATGATTTCTTCAAAACGGATCTTAACTGATCGGACGTTGACAGACATTGTCCGTTAACGTTTGTTAATATTCATTTTAACGGATCTGGACGTAGCCTTGTACGTTAAAAAAAACGGATAAAAATGAAAGCGGAGGTTAACGGATATTAACGGATGGTCATCCATTTGAGATGTTTGCATATTTTCTTAGCACTGCAGTTCTTTTATGTTACTTATTGTTTTAGTATGCTCTATTTGTACTTACAGTAAAGCTGGACATAGATGGTTTGAATCTTGGCCGGTTCAGCAGGACATTGATCGACTTGGGTACAACCAGCATGTCAGCTATACCTGCTAGCAATGGTCACTGTGAGTTCTCCCAGTAGGGATGGCTCCCTAAGACCCCCTACTGGGAGAACCAATAGCTTTGTGGGAGGGATTCCCCCATGAACACAGAAAAGAAAATCGCGCCATCTATAGCCGACTTAAAGTGATCATAAAGGATCGTTTTTTTCTTCATTTTTTTAAATACTTACCTCCACTGTGCAGCTCGTTTTGCACAGAGTGTCCCCGAACATCCTCTTCTGGGGTCCCCCGGCGGCTCTCGTGGCTTCTCCCTGCATCAGATAATCCCCTAGGAGAAGCGCTCTCCCGAGGGGGTTACCTTGCGGGTGCGCTCCTGAGTCCAGCATATGCGTCCACAGACATGAATGCCGGACTCGGCCCCGCCCCCCAGAGCCCGCATCATTGGATTTGATTGACAGCAGTGGGAGCCAATGGCTGCGCTGCTATCAAACTATCCAATCAAAAGCAAGGACCCTGTGGAGAGAGGGACAGCGTGTCCCCGCTGAGGAGATGAAGGGGCTCAGGTAAGTAAAACGTGGGGGGCTGGGGAGCCGGTGACTGCCAGGTGTTTTTTCACCTTAATGCATAGGCTGCATTAAGCTGAAAAAAACAAAGGTTTACAACCCCTTTAAACCTTTATTAAAAGGATTGAAACAGAAAAAAAATTAAAGAAAAAGAGAAATCCCCCTTCATTGGGACTTTTAAGGCAACATACACTTGGATATTGCAAAAGAATCAAATTTATTGAATATACATAAAAATATTAAATCATATTATTATTATTGATTATTTCTCGTGATCTCCTGAATAATCTTTTATTTTATTTTTTGCCAGATCTCCTGAATAATGTTTAATTTTTTTTTAATAGTGATCTACTTAGTTTTTTTAGCAAGGTCTTCTGAATGTTTTTTTTTCTAGTGATCTCCGTAATATTTTTTGTCGTTTTTTGTGTCAAGTTACCACAACACCATTATTATCTTGTATTTTTGAACCTCAAAGAGGTTGGTTGGTGTTGGTGTCTCTTGTTAACTTGACATTGTATTTTTGAAATGTACCTGCCTACTCACAAACAAACTGTCCTTTTTGAAGTAAAATACATAGCCAAGGATTTAAAAAAAAAATTAGAAATTTATTAGGGGTCATAACAAAATAAAGAGGAAGGCAATGATGGAGAAACTGCTGAAGTTGGCAAAGCCTTTGTACCCCAGGGCAGACATCAATTATTTGACAGGCCAAATTGGTAACCTGAGGAGTCCATTTAATAGGGAGCACAATCCGGTCCAGGACTCAGAGATCGGGAGCAGCAGCAGATGACATATGTGTCCCGAGGCTGTAGTCTTACAGTAGCCTGCGTCTTTTGCCAGACCAGACTGAACCCAGGCCATCACACTCTTGTCTTCCTTCCACACTTCCTTCCAGGTTGTGGCTGAGGTGTTGGAGTTGTGGCAGGAGGTGGAGGAGAAGTTTGGTCCAATTCACATATGTGACTTTTTTTTGTGAGTTCGCCCATCACCCCCTTATATAGGACCTGAAATATGAGCTCCTCACTGATGATGCGTTGGCCCACCTCCATTTCCTGCATCTTACTGGCCGTCATACAGGCAAAGGCCTCTTGAACACTGGGGGTTGTTGTGAGGACCACAGTAGCCTGCTGAATCAAAACAAGAGCTTACTCCTCCATGTTCCTCCCCTTCCTGGGCCTTTTTGTTGGAAGGCGGAGGGGAGGAACTTGCGATTCGGTCAGGCAACTGGGCTGAGCTACCTCCTGGCTGCCACTTTCCACGGCCACCTCCTGGCTGCCACTTTCCACGGCCACCTCCTGACTGCCACTTTCCACGGCCACCTCCTGGCTGAGACTTTCCACAGCCTCCTCCTGGCTGAGACTTTTCTGTGTATGAAAATGGTACATAGTTTTATATTTTTGGTCAGCAAACACACACAATTTTGAGCTCATGACTGTTGCAAATTCAATGTTAACAAATAAAAAACTCTATCATTCTGACCCCAGCATTTTTCATTCTTGTCCCAATCATTTTTGGCTACTACTGTCTATTGATATGTAAACCACTTTGTTTAATCTGAAATTAGTGATCAATAATAACATCTAGTTAACATAATTACATTTTTGACAAGAAATATGTTGAACAATGCTATACCTGGCTCAAGCTGGGCTCCTCCACATCTTCCTGGGTGGAAGGCCCAGGTTGTACATCGGAAGCCTCATCTGAGGTGGAAGGAAGTGTGGAAGGAAGAGTGAAAGGAAGGGTTGAGAATGATTGCCTAATTTCAGTCTGGTCTGACAAAAACTGCAGTCTGTTGTAGTACCACAGCCTGGGGACATGAATGTCATCTGCTGCTGCTCCTGATCTCATGGAATCCTGGACCTTTTTGCGCTCCCTATTATATGTGCTCCTCAGGCCACCAATTTTGACCTTCAAATAGGTGATGTCTGCCGTAGGAATCACCGGCTTCACTAATTCCAACAGTTGATCAAGCACCTTCCTCTTTAGTTTGTTAATATAAAAAGGGTGGAAAAAAAGAAAAGAAAAAAACTGCGCTGTCTCAAAGTGATAAATAATAGCTGCCAGCACAACAGAAATCTGTGAATATGTGAACAAATGGGAAAGTGGTAAAGTGCAGCGCTGCACTTTCCCACTTTCCCATTTGTTAATATAAAAAGGGTGTTTCACCTGCCACAGACAGGGCAGCTCTCTGTATTTATCAATGAAGTTGGGGAGGAAGTCATGGTCATTGAATGTATCCATATTCTCTGCAAGACACAACACAAGACAAACCCTAATGTCAGGCTAAACTCTCCTAATCTTGTCCCAATATAGGCCTCAATCTATAAGCAGTATAGGCCACTGATGCCCCAAGTTAAAATGTTACCTTTGTTAGCACGATCGGCGCTTACGCTACTCCATCCTCCGCTCACAGATCATACGTACAACGCACGCGTGTTATACTTTATCTACACTAAGCATGCGTGAAACTCCGCCCCTGACCTTCTTTCTAATATTTTCCGCCCTTCTCTTTCGGTGCAGTGGGAGAGCACATGGCTGAGACAGAGCAGGTGCATGAGAGTAGCAGCAACGATGAAAGCCTGGAGCCACAAATGTCCTGATCCAGGGGATTTAAAGCCTCAAATATATGTCCTTTGTTGAGATGGTGGAGATGGTGGCCATCTTGAAGAGGGCCGACTATGACGAGAAATATAGACCGTACAGAAACCCAAATGTGAGAAAGGGCAAAATCATGACTAAAGTTGTGAAAAGTCTGCAGAAGAATTTTGGGGTACGAAGATCCAAGGATCAACTGAGGAATCGATGGTCAGACCTCAAATTGAGGGAGCAGGGTCAGTACAGAAGAATCAAGAGAGAGTGCTGCAAAAAAGTATTTTGTCGTGTGTTCCTATTATTACTTTTGTGCTGCTCCATGTGCTTTTCTTTACTGTTGTACAGTTTAAAATGGCATTTAAAATGGCAAAACTAAATAATAAGAGGACTAGTGCGCAAAAACCACAATGATGAAGAGAATTCTGAAACTAAAACTAAAAATTAAGGTACTGAATAGAGAGCTGCCAACATAGATAGGGTCCACTCAGTTCCCCCAGAAAAGCAATAGATAACTGTAAATTATGTAGCGCTACTCTATTAATCAGCACCAAACTAGCGATAAAAGACAAACCAGGACAACGATCAGACTGCCAAACACTCTGCTTAATGGTGGTTCCAAGATGTTAATTCCTACCACAAATAGGTTATACTCAACTCTGGATCCATAAGTCCATAATCTTCATGTCTCCATGTAGGAATCCATCAAAACATTAGTGCCAAAAAAGGACATAATAAGATAAAATGCCAATCAAAAAAATGCCAAAGTGTCAAATGAAGTGAATAATATAAAGGCCACTCTATTTAGAAGGGACGTGACAATATTACAAAAACTAAAAATATTGCTGACCTAAAAGCACATAATCCCTAGTGCACAACAAGATAACAATGGTTCATGACACGAAGACGCATAAAATCGCAAATAAAATACAAAATATTCCCTAGTGTTAAAACTAGTAGGGTATAACATATACAATATTTGTATATCACAAATAGATGTGCAACAGAGTGATTAAAATAAAATACACCGTGCATGCAAATTCCACATCAATAATCAATTCACATTATTAAAACAAAATTTTAAGAAATATTAATAGTGTTAGCAGTGCAGTCAAATCCTTATGCATGCACTGATGTGCTATGAAGTGAATAGCTCAATAAATAATATATGGACAAACAATCCCACAACAGAGATGCTGTCCCAAAGTGCTAATAGTGCAAATCAGTCCAAAAAAGTGTAAAACTGTGCAACAATGATGGGTAATGTCCACAAGGTACAAACTATGAATAAAGTGCCAAATGTGCAGTGGCTGATGCTAATCTTCATATAAATTCTGGTGCACCCATCAAACATTTCCCCCCAGCCTCTCACCTCCAACAGCGGCCCCCAGTGGGCCTAGTAGAGCAGATAGATGATCCTGGAGAGGATGGGTTCCCAGGAATGTTGTCAGTGGGTCTGGCTTTCTGGGTCCCCTCCCGCCGCTCCCTCCAACAGCGGCCCCCAGTGGGCCAGGTAGAGCAGATGGATGATCCCAGAACGGATGGGTTCCTTGGAGTGATGTTAATGGGTCTGGCATAAGGATTTGACTGCACTGCTAACACTATTAATATTTCTTAAAAATTTTGTTTTAATAATGTGAATTGATTATTGATGTGGAATTTGCATGCACGGTGTATTTTATTTTAATCACTCTGTTGCACATCTATTTGTGATATACAAATATTGTATATGTTATACCCTACTAGTTTTAACACTAGGGAATATTTTGTATTTTATTTGCGATTTTATGCGTCTTCGTGTCATGAACCATTGTTATCTTGTTGTGCACTAGGGATTATGTGCTTTTAGGTCAGCAATATTTTTAGTTTTTGTAATATTGTCACGTCCCTTCTAAATAGAGTGGCCATAGAGTGGCCTTTATATTATTCACTTCATTTGACACTTTGGCATTTTTTTGATTGGCATTCTATCTTATTATGTCCTTTTTTGGCACTAATGTTTTGATGGATTCCTACATGGAGACATGAAGATTATGGACTTATGGATCCAGAGTTGAGTATAACCTATTTGTGGTAGGAATTAACATCTTGGAACCACCATTAAGCAGAGTGTTTGGCAGTCTGATCGTTGTCCTGGTTTGTCTTTTATCGCTAGTTTGGTGCTGATTAATAGAGTAGCGCTACATAATTTACAGTTATCTATTTAAAATGGCAAGTTTCAGTTTCGTGGGCACAGTAATCGTTCGTAGTAAACATTGTTCGTTCGCCCACTAATACGATGTTTTTGGCAAATGCAGGTTAACTACATTTGTTCAGGCCTATTTGTATTAAAAGAAGTTTGTTGTCTAGATGTGTTTGTAACTAGAATGAAATGCAAACTTGATTCAGTGTAAGGAGAGGACACTCAGCAGCTGTTTACACATCTGGACGCAGGAGCACTAGTGTGGGACACCAGAACACCCTTTTTAGGGTGTCCCACACAGGTGCTCCAGTGGATACTAGGGGTCTCTACATGTGTGATACTTTACCAAAAAAGGTAAGTATTCCAGCTTGAAGAAAGGGTAAAAATCATGTATTCAGCTTGGAACTCTGCCAAAACAGACAATTGTACGACACTTCCAAGCAATGTTTCATATTCCTATTTCTTGCCTCAAATATCTGTCTGCTAAGTATACCCTTTTTTACATCACATTGGGGAGAAAAGACTCGGGACATCTGAGGACACCAGGGACCCCCAACCTCCTAAAGAAGGGGAAGTCACCACACCACAACCTGAGGATGTGGAGGGAGAGGTTCATGACCTGGTTGAAATAGTGACTACAACAGGTGAATGTCTTAGACCACAGCTTCAGGTAATAGATGTATGCCTGCATATTTATAATGCATGGTGTGTTTTATTCTTTTTAGGTGATGTGGATGTTGTGGGAGAAGAAACTCATTTCACCAGTGCAAGTGCACACGTCCTCATCGGGGAGATCATGGTGTGCAATCATGATTTAGAAAAGATAAAGGAAAACATCAATGATGTTCAACAAAAAATGAAGAACATCATTGATATTTTAGACAGAATCTAAAACACACAAAAATTGTACTGTTTTGTCGTGGAATATGTTATTTTAAATCCAGTTTTAAAGTATTTTAAAAGCCAAATTTTGAAGATGCACACAGTGTGTCAACATGTGCTAGCTGCCATCACGGGATATCAATGCACGCGTTTTGTGGGTGCAACCCCTTCCTCCCAACTCAAGTAGGTGAGAGGAATGGGTTGCACCCCCGAAACACGTCCATTGATCCCCCATGATGTGAGCTAGCACATGTTGACATTAGGCGTGGGATCAGGAGTCAAATCCACATTTTACTCCCAATTTGTGTGCATCTTCAAAATTTGGCTTTTACGGGGTGGCATCACTTCATCTGATGAAGGCAAGATCAACACAGTTTTAACATACTCATGTCTGATATAGCCTTCAATTTTTCAAAGTTGAACTTTGTAAGTTCCTGAGTTGTGTATGGTATTATGGTTTTAAACATGCCTGTTTAACAAAAAAAAGGCTATTTCTAATGTCAACCATAAAAATGTTATACACCAAAGATGTTGGTTTGTTAAAAAACCCTTTTCTAACGCGCATGTGAATGTGCACGGAGTAAAATGTTTTTATACTCAACAATGTGTGGCTTCTTATTTCAATGCTCAATACCAGTTTTTGGAGTAAGTTGGTGTTTACAGTGACAATGGGGGTATTTACTAAAGGCAAATCCACTTTGCACTACAAGTGCACTTTCAGTGCAGTTTCAGTGCAGTTTCAGTGCACTTTCAAGTGCACTTGTAGTGCAAAGTGGATATGCCTTTAGTAAATAACCCCCACAGTGCTCTAAAATTGGCCCCAATCAGGCCATTTTAAGTATTAAAATCAATTAATTCATGGTGCTGAAAAATATGATTATTTTTATCATTAATGCATTACAAACATTAACAACAAAAACAAGGTGTGTGTGTAGCAGACCCACAACATAATAGTTAGCTGAAGAAGAGATTGTCACCTCATGTATCAAATAAATAACGTTTGCACTATTGAAGAAAATGGCCAAAAAGAAAAGCCCATTGGAGAACCTAGGAGACAGCTAAAAGAAACACAAGCAGTAAATTAAATGAAATATTAGTTCAGTTTAAAATAAAAATTTATTTTAAAAGTGTTTCACACATTTGCTGGCATATCAATGGCCCCCCTACCTGCAAAGTACTCCAGATATTTTTGTCTCAGTTCGTGGGCGCTTTGGAGGGGCAAACCAGGACGGCCAGCTTCAAGTGCCGTCGGGGTTGAATGATCAGTCCCAACTGAGGCCACATAGTTCATTGCATTTTTGCGTAGATAATTGTGCATAATGCAGCAAGCAAGCACAATATGGTTCGGTCTATATTCCGCCATGTGGATTGGTGTCAGAAATAGGTGGAACCGGCTGGTCATTATGCCGAAAGCATTCTCCACCACTCTTCTGGCTCTGGCCAGCCTGTAGTTAAAAACCCTCTGGTCCGGTTTGAGGGTCCTCATGGGAAATGGCCTCATCAGATGTTCACCTAGCCCAAACGCTTCATCAGCGATGAACACAAACGGAAGACCAGCCACGTTGTCTTCCACAGGTGGCAAGCCCAAGCCACCATTCTGGAGCCGTCTGTAAAACTCTGACTGGACTATGACTCCACCATCCGACATCTGGCCATTCTTCCCCACGTCCACATACAAAAACTCGTATGTCGCCGACACCACCGCCAACATCACAATACTATTAAACCCCTTATAATTATAATAATATGACCCCGAGTTGGGGGGTGGATGATGTGGACGTGTTTCCCATCTATTGCCCCTCTGCAGTTAGGAAAGTCCTACTGCTGGGCAAAGTTGGATGCCACAGTCTGCCATTCCTGTGGATTTGAAGGAAACTGTGGAGTCAAACAAGAAAAAAAAAATACTTTTGCACATAACATTGCAAGCAGATTAGACATAAACATTCTTGGCCAACATAAGTATAACATTTATTGAAATGAGTATTTAAAGACAAAAGTATAAGGTCTACTTATCAGATTCCGCACCCCCTCTGATGGCCCATTGTAAAAATTTTAGGGGGGGGTGTTTTGGACAAGTAACCCTCTCCACTTCGTTGAGAGCTGAATGTATAAATAATTTGTGTTACTTTGGCCAGCCCCTCCTTACTTAAACTATTGGCAGCCCACTGGACAGGTAAGAAGTGTCATAATAGAAAAATAGGAATGCACACTGTACAACTTGAGGCACATTTTTACATTCTGCAATTACCTATCAAGATTATAGGAGAACAAAACTTTAAACAGTACCATTTGAAAGTATTCAGGAAGGCCCTTGCACTACATGCTTTGGTGAATTCATGCATAAATCTGACCACAAAAGAGGTGGGTATAGCGTTTATGGGTTTGGCAAAGTCAGCAGATAGAGGATTGGTATTGGTTGACTTAATGGTTGGGGGGAGGTTCCAAACGAGTTCGGGCCCCCCAAAAAAAACTTGCACTCTGCCTGAATTTAAGGACAAAAATAACATTTAAAACACATTTTAGGGGGTGTTTAGGGCAAGAACTACAATGAAGCTGAGAAAAAACATTGTTAAGTGACTAGGCGAGGTGTATATAGGCCCAGGATAGCATGCTGGGGAGGTTAGTGAAGGAAAATATGCATGAAGGACAAAAAAAGAGGATTAAAAGCTTCCAGCATGCATGAGGACAAAGAGGACATTCACAGCATATTACAATCATGGTAATTATGGAATGATTAAATAAATACAATACATTAGCAAACATTAAATACATAGAATGTGATGTTAAAGGAGAAAACTTACTTTAATATAGTCCTTCTGCAGGACCTGAATGATGGCAGAACAGGTCTCTGGAATAATGATCCTCAGAGCCTTAGGGGAGATGCCTGTTGAGAACTTGATGCCCTGTAGACTTCCCCCCCGTCGCCAAGTATCGCAACGTGGCGACGAGCCTCTGCTCGGGAGTGATGGCTTGCCGCATGCAGGTGTCCTGCTTGGTAATATAAGGGGACAACAAAGCCAACAGATGGTAAATATCATCCGTCATCCGGAGATAATTCCTAAAATCATCAGGATTATTCTCCTGGATCTCCCACAACAAAGACATGTGAGAGAATTGGTTACGCTGGAGCAACCAATTCTTCATCCATGAACTCCTCCTCCCCCTGTTCATGGACTGGGCTTGGGTCAAAGTAAGAGCCCCAACACCAAGCCCCTGCACAGCATGAACTCTATAACGAGTACGTACCCTCAACATGAATTCAAAACGGTCGGCTGGTCAAAATGAAATAACAGAACGCACTGAAAATCAGAAAGAACCTGAGAAGAACAATCTGAAAATCAGAAAAGAGCGGACAAGAATGAACTGAAAAAAACAAACTATTAAATAGAACGCACTGATAGACAGAAACGAACTGACAACACGCACTGAAAAACAGATACGAATCCACAAGCACAAACTGAAGAGCAGTAACGATCTGAAAAGCACAAGGCTGAAAAGTGCAAATCGTCTCCCACCAAACTTCTAGTAACACGAGATTAGCAGAAGGAGCCCAAAGGGTGGCACATTGGCTATTGAATGTCCTCTTTATAGTGTCATCGTATGTGTTGTACGTCAGCGTGTTCTTGCCGATCGGAATTTCCGACAACATTTGTGCAACCGTGCGTATGCAAGACAAGTTTGAGCCAACATCCGTCGGAAAAAAATCCACGGTTTGGTTGTCGGAAATTCCAATCATCTGTATGCTGCATTAGAGGGGACAAGGGTATGAAAAACACCATTATAATGAGACATTACGTCTAAACATATTGCCCCATATCTATATAGATTTATGGGGTATATAATTAGAGACAGAGAGCTAGAATTAATACAAAAGGGGGGTGTATATGGTGGTATGTAGGGTAAACAGGGCAAAATTCCTATTGACAGAGATAAATCCTGTTACAATACAGAACCAGTGTTGCAAGCACTTTTACAGCTCTAGCCAAAGAATTATTCTCGCAGTGTCTACCCCACATCCCACACATAAGATGAAAACCCTTCTAAGAAAGGGCGATAGCTAATGCAATAATTGAGGCCTGGTGGTAGGGTGGCTCGTAGGGCCACTATCAACCTTGTTTCTCTCTGTAGAAGGATTTTGTCCCAATCACCCTCTCTATTGTTGGGGTGGACATGGTCCAATACTAGAAATTTAATGTTGGGAAAGTTCCCCTGATGTACATCCCAAGTGTGTCTGCCCAGTGGGAGATCTGGGTTGCATGTACGCATACTATGTATTTGTCTGTACATTCTTTTATGTAACTCTAACTTGGTTTTCCCAATGTAAAAGCACCTACAAGGGCAGGTTAAAAGATAAACTACCCCAGGGGTGCGGCAATTAGCATAATGGGAAGGTTTGTGTTTGAGACCATTTGGTAATAGGTAGTCAATCTTGATGTTAATAAATTGGCTTTAAGGACATCCCCCACATCTAAATGTGCCCCATCTCTTGCAAGGGTCACCCCTAAATGCCCCAGTGTACTCACTGGTAACTAATCTGTTCTTCAGTGATTGTGTACGTTTGTATGGGATCAGAGGATTCTGGGGTATGAATTGATTTAGCATCGGGTCAATTCGGAGAATGTGCCAATGTCTCTCTAAGATTTTTTTTGAAACATTTATGTTGTTTGTTAAATGTAGTGATAATTTTCTCTAGTTACGTCCCTTTTTGGAGGTATCAAATAGCAGGTCATGTCGATTTTTTCTCTTTGGCTCTTCTATAGGCCTTTTTCAGGCCTGTGGGGGAATAGCCCCGATGTAAGAGTCTGTTTTGTAATTTGTTTGCTTCCATTTGTAAAGTACTCTCCTCTGAGCAGTTCTGATGAATACGAAGGTATTGGGTATAGGGGTTAGACTTAATCAATGGTGTGGGATAGAAGCTAGTGGCGTGTAAGATTGTATTACCCGCCGTCTCTTTGCGGTACAATACACTTGAAAGGTGACCATGTGGGTTTTTTTAAGATGGTAACATCCAGGAAAGTGATCTTATGAGGATCCCTTGCCATCGTGAAATTTAAATTGAAATCACTGCGACCCATAGACGCAATGCACTGATTGAGGGTATCAACTGGATCATTCCAGATGAGAAAGATATCGTCGATATATCTATACCAGACTAATAACTTTTCGGTAAACGCACTGGATCTATCTTTGGACAGAAAGGAGTTCTCCCACTCTCCCAGATACAGGTGGGCATATGAAGGGGCACAACATAGCTACCCCCTGTATCTGGAGGAAGTGGGAGCCAAAGGCAAATGCACTATGTAACAAGATGAAATCTAAAGCTAACAAAATAAACCAATGTAATGGTTTGTCATCTCTGTGTGATTGGGAAATTAAATGTTTTATTACCTCAATCCCCTTGATATGTGGAATCGAGCTATATAATGTCTTGACGTCCACAGTGACCAAGATGGAGTCAGGTGGAACACAAAGGTCTTCCAAGTTTTGTAATAGATGGGCTGTGTCCCTGATGTATGAGGGAAGATTGGTGACTATATACATCTATATACTTACTGGGATGTTCAGTAATACTCCCCCTCCCAGACACAATGGGTCTCCCTGGTGGATTTTTGAGGTCCTTATGGACCTTGGGAAGACTGTAGAAGGTAGGGATCTTAGAGCCGCTTGTGTGTATGAAATCCCATGTCTGCTTTGTGATGACGTTGTCAAAATATGCCTCGTCCACCAGTAAGTTGAATTCTTTGTCAAATTTTTCAATTGTAAGTGTAGATATGGGTTAATACCATTCCTTATTAGACAAGATTTTTTTGCACATGGACTGGTATTGGGAGTTATTCATAATTACGATATTCCCCCTTTATCCAAAGGTTTGATTATCAGTTGATGCTGTTTGGCAAATTTTTCCAATGCTTTCTTTTCCCTGTCTGATATGTTGTCAGATGATGGGTTCTGTTTAAGGTTTAGAATTTCCCTTGTAGTCATAAGCAAGGAATGCCTTTTAGATTAGAATTTAAGTTAGGAGATGGAAATTTGTTTGATTTCTTTTTAGGTGTAGATTTGCCCCAAATGCCACTGGTGGTAGGAGAAATTTGTTCTGCAGGAGTGATTCAATGTCTATTCAGTCCAACAGATCATTGTTTTCCTGGTCCTCCAGTAGGGAGATCAGGTCATCAAGCGCTTTCTTTTCCTGTGCAGATGGTTCGTCACCTTGCACACGTTTAGCGAATAGACATTTTAAGGATTAATTTTCAGGCAAAAAGATGCAGACCTTAGTTCCACTGCTCCTGAATGCGGCAAAACGAACGATCCCAAGGAACTGGCAGAAGAGGGAAAGTCCTGAGCTATGGGAGTGGTTTGACGCAATTGAGGAGAGCTGTAATATGGAGACACTGGGGAGTAGATTGGAGGACTTAAGGAGTAAGAGTCCGGGCAGGTGGGACGGTTGGAAAAAATTTAAAAAAACTTGGAACTACGCCAAAGAGATCCAACTCTTAGCTTAATAAACGAATTGGGGGAAAAAAAAAAAAAAAGAGTGGTTAACCCGGAACTAGACCCTGGAGAGGGGGTATGGGTGGGTTGGGGGGGGGACAGGTGGGTGGGTTGGGGTATTCTCTAGTAGATCTCAAGACCTTATCACATTTGAGGGACACTAGACATTAGAGATTGAGTAAATCCACTAGAGCAAATAGTCACGAATGATGAGACAAAACGAGAGAGGGACAGTTATGGAAATGAACTGCAAAGTTGATTTACACCTCTCGTTATGGTCGACTGATGTGAAAAGAAAAAAAAAAAAAAAAAAAAAAAAAAGGATGCAGATCTTTTATAGCTTCAAAAGTATCTATATTTGAAACTGGACAAAAATTAAGGCCTTTACTCAATAATCTAGCCTCGTCATCCGACAATAAGTAATCAGACAGGTTGATGATGCTAAGGCCATCATCAGTATGCTCATCTCGTGTTCTATGTCAATAGACCTCTGTGGATCCGCCTGCTGTAGATACCACAGGGGGGTCAACAGATTGTCGTCCCTGCCCAGATGGGCCACCATGTGCATTACCTGCCCTGGCTGTGTGTCCAGTACCCACCACCATTGGAGTGGATTGTGTGGATGTTGTAGACTCCGTGATATGTTTCTTGTTATTTGCTCCTGTTCCGGGTGAACGCCACTTATGCTTCTGGGGTGCCTTACGTTTTTTCTGTTTTCATTGCTAGTTTTGCCAAGCCGCTAGAACCTACATTTTACCACCCAATAGGCAGATACCAAACCTGAAACCTATTGTGTTTTATGACCCCACTGTTCCCTGGTTGGCGCCCATCCACACAACCGCCTGCACAGTTGCTTCACCTGTTCCTTTTTTTAAATCATTTTGCATGGTATGTATATCTTCTTGGTTGGCATGACTGCTTATCTGTTTTCTCATGGCTAATACGGATATTGCTGTCTATTCTGTACCATTTTGACATGTCCTTTTTAACTTTTATAGTAAAAAACAAATTGTGACTATACTTACTTCTATCCTATACCCCTGACGAAGGTGTTTAACCAGAAACGCATTGGGTACCGGGGATTACTATATACCGGAGAGTATTAATTTGGTGTCATACTGTTCATGTAAATTGTTGTTTTTTTGGGGTTTTTTCATTTTTCTTATATGTATTTTTTGTACAAACTTTGATGTTTTTTAATCATCGATCATCTCTATAATCGAATATTTTTATGTATATTCAATAAATTTGATTCTTTTGCAATATGCAATAAGTGTATGTTGCCTTAAAAGTCCCAATGAAGGGCGATTTCTCTTTTTGTAATGTAAGAATGCTTTCAAAAATATATATTTTTCTTGTTTATTTTTTTCAATTTAAAAAATGCAGAGTGAGCGAACAGAAGAAAAATCTAAATAAAATCAATATTTGAATACCCTTTGGCTTCAAAACAGCAGAAATTCTTTTAGGTACACTTGCACACAGTTTTTGAAGGAAATCAGCAATAGTCAGCAATATGTTTACATTTCCAATTTGTTTTTTTAATTTGTTTTCAAATTCAAACTTGAATTTGATTTGAATTAAAATTAAAATTTGTTTAAATAATTTATTTCGGATTTGTTTAAATTTGTTCCTATTGTGATATTGAAATATCGAAAAATGTGTCCGAATTTTGAATTGGAACAAAACGAACTGCACGTGTCTATGCATTTCTTGGGATGCCCAAACATTTTTCTAAGTCTTTTTCTAGGTCTTTTACAATCCTAGTAGACATTTCATTCCAAATCAAAGTACGGAAAAAAAAATTGTTATTTGGATGTATCCAAATTTCTGAATCGCAATAGTAATGAATTTCAGCTAATCCGAAATAGATAACAAAACAAATTATCTAAATTCGAAAATGAATTCGAATTTTACATGGAAAGATATTGCCATAAATACTGCAAGTTATTAGGCTGCTTCATAGAATAGAATAGAACATAATAGAATAAAACAAAATTGAATTGAACAGAATAGAATGAAAAGAAAAGAAAGGAATATAATAAAACAGAATAGAATAACATAGAACTGAAAATAAAAGAATAGAACAGAATAGAATAGAATAGAGCAGAATAAAATAGAAAATAAGAATAGTAAAAAAAAATATAGAAAAGTAAAGTAAAGAATAGAAAAAAAAATAGAAAATAAAAAATAGAATAGAATGAATACATCTGTCTTCTGAAATTCAAGTTTTACTCTATTTTATTTTTTCTATTCTTTTATACTCTATTCTATACTGTTTTATTATATTTTATTATATTAAGCAGCCTAAATAGGAATCATTTTCTTATTTCACTTTCATACCCTACTATATTTATTGCAATATGTTTCCATTTAGAATTCTAATTCATATTCAAATTTAAATTTGGATAATTTCGAATTGATTCGAAAATAACGAACATACGAAACAAATCCAAATATACAAAATGAATTACAAATTCTAACATAACGAATATGATGAAACGAAATTATTAATTTAACAAACTAATCCGAAATTAAACAAAACACATTTTTTCATAGTGCACATCTCTAATTCCTAGCAATGCCCATGGCCAGCCGTCTTGCTTCTAGAAAAAGATTTGGAGAAGCACCATTAAGGGAAAACATATTTTTTCATGCCTTTAACTGCTCTGCCATAACACAGTGAAAGGTGTACAGGATACCAAGAATGGGTCCTGGACAGGTGCTAGGTTTCACCTGTTTGGATTGTGGTCCCTCTAAGGGGGATGGTTTAGGTGCACTCAGGGGTTCACACCCATGTGGGGTGAGAGGTTTCGGGACAGTTCAATTATAAAGCAGAAGACAGACTTACAATTCTATCTGTATTAATAATTTCCTATTTGGGACCTGGAATTTTGGAGGTTCCGAGAGATATTTGGATGGGAAAGAACCTCCACCCCTAATCACAGGGACTCTGGTCCCAAAAGGGTTAAAGCTTACCTCCAGGAAGCAGCACTTAAAGCTTTAGTTGTGTCTTTGTACCATGTGACACTCTGTATATCCTGCTAGACTCTGTTCCTTCCACAGCCACTTCATGGATCAGCTAGAGTCTGTAACACTCCCCTTTGCAGTCTTTCAGACTCTGCAAATGATGTAACTTTCTTCACAGCTCTGATGGTGGGTGGGATTAAATCCATCCTAATTAGCATTCATTCCAGCCAAGTTACACTTCCCAAGTCACACCTCACAGATCACAACATTATTCAAAAAGGAAACCCCTTCATATAATATACACAGCCTGCTGTAAAAGATAGCTGTGTTGATACTGAGAGGGAATAAATCGACAATCGAAAATTGTAGTTCACACTAGCATGACATGAATGTCACGTGACTTCAAGTGCTGACTATCATTTGTCATGGTTATGCAATAGAGTTTGTCTGTCAGCTTACCTATCACAATGTGTTCATCTCTAGAGACCAGCCGACTCTCACCTGACTGCTTTTATAATCTCTCCTCTAGCATGGCTCCACCCCAGCTCCTATCAGATAACTCTATATTAACCTGTGCACTGCAGGCCAGCCCTGCTGATCAACCTTTGTGTGTTTGGCTTCCTGTTTCCCACTGCCGTGTGCTCTACGTTTGTTTTCGGTTACCGACCTTGGCGTGTTCTCAACTATTCCTGTCTGCTCGTGACTCTGACCTTTTGGTATGTCCCCGACTATTCCTGTTTGCCTGTGACCCTGAACCTTTGGCATGTCTCTGTTGTCCCTGTCTGCTTGTGGCCCCGACCTTGGCTTATTCCCTTACTATCCCTATCCTCCAGTTGCCTACTGTGGGCGTGAGCTAGGGGACCCTGCGGGTCACGACCTGGAGCCAGTTGCAGCCCAGTTCATCCTCACCACTAGAGTCTCTGGTGAACACCTGCTGGCTCTTAGACTCCGCGCCCTAGGGAATCTTACGCTCTAACCCCAGTGGGATCCGTGTTGGTGTTTCAGTGGCCCTGCCTTCCTTACCACCCTGACTCCCATCCGCAGCAGTTAGCCGTAGGGTCCACTACCTTGCGGTGCACCCCTGATTCCAACGGTGTGCAATTGTCACCTAGCCCCAGGTGACCTGACATAATTCCTGTGCCACTTTGATGGATCAGTGTTTTTTTTAACCATCACCTCCCCTCCCTGCTCATTCTTGCTGGCTAAAAACTTACTGCCAAACACATTCCATGCCCACCTCAGTGTAGCAGAAACACATGTTCCTGTTCACGGTTTCTTTCGCGTGTTTAAGCATAAATGTGCACTTAAATGGGCTGCTTTACATGCAACAAATGCCCCAAAGTAGCACCAGAATGTCGTGGAGTGTCACATTGTTTTTTATTGTGCGTGTTGGCGCATTTGTAGCGGGTTAAGTCGCCCATCAAAGCACACATGTGCTAACTGTGATTGGGTTATCATTAACAATTAGGCTACATTTACATGTGCATGTTTCCAAATGCGCGGCAACCCACTTTAAAAAACACACAGAACCCAAGTACAACGCACGTTGCTGAGTGTTTTTAAAATGCACAGCAAAGCACACATTTTCTGTGCAGGTTTCCTCTTATTCGGAAATGCGCAAATGCGAATGCCGCGTTCCAGCGCATTTTTGAAAAGCACAGCAGGGCACTGTTTTTGTTTGCGGGTTTTCTTGTGCGCTTGGAAATGCGCAGATGCAAATGAATAATAACGCAAGGGCGATGCGCCTTGCCACGTGTTTTTGAAACACATGGCAAAGTGCATGTTTTTTGTGTGGGTTTCTGCATGTTCAGAAACGTGCAGATGCAAGCAAATGGTAACGCAAGTACGCTGCATGTTGCTGTGCATTTTCTTGTGGGTTGCTGTGCATTCAGAAATGTGCAGATGTGAATCAATGGTAACGCAAGTGTGATGCTCGCCGCAAAACGCACCGCAAAGCATGTTTTTTTTGTGGATTGTCGTGCATACGGAAATGCACAGATGCGAACGAATGCTAATGCGGAACAAAATATTACAGCACACACATGCAAAAATTACACCTAACTCCTGCAAGGCTATTTAAAACACCTGAACATTTAAAAAAATATGGGGATTTAGTCACACCATATGGCTATACGGTGCTTAAGCCCACTTACTTCGTCAAAGTACCCATTGTCAGTGGGTCCTATGATATTCATAGAATGGAAAATCCTGCTTGTCTGAACCATGGGAGAAATATACTCCTCTATATGGGAGAACTAAAGGACTCCTCCTATAACACAGGTGGCAATGGTGGGGGAGTGGGGTGCTCCAGCCCAAAAGGATTTGGTCAGAATTTATACAATAGACCAACAAAGACGGTATAGACCATCTTTGATGCATCTTTTAGGGTGTGCCCCCCAAAATCTTTTTATGTCTATCGAATGGTAATGCAAGCGTGAGGCGCGTTTACGCATATTTTCGAAGCGCAGGACAAAGCACATATTTTCTTTGCTTTCTTTACAGAAACGTGTAAATGAGAACACAGCCTAAATGGTAACACTAGCGCGACACATGGCAAAGTGTGCATTTTGTATTGCAGGCTGTCGTGCGTACAGAAACACGCAGAAGCAAACAAATGGTAGTGCAAGTAAGCTGCACGTTGATGTGCATTTTCAAGACGCTCGCCAAAGTGTGAGTTTTCTTGCGAGTTGTTGTGCATGTGGAAACATGCTGCACGTTGATGCGTGTTTTTGAAACACACAACAAAGTGCGTGTTTTCTGTGCTAGTTGCATTCAGAAATGCATACATGAGAATGCAGCCCAAATGGTAATGCAAGCATGACATATATTGCTGCCGTGTGTTCAAAAACACACAGATGCGAACGAATGGTAACACAAATGCAACGTGCATTGCTACGTGTTTTCGAAGCGGGTGTTTTCTTGCTGGTTGCTATGCGTTTGGAAATACACAGATGCCAACCAATGGTAACTAAATGCGATGCAGGTTGCCGTGCATTCAGAAACATGCAGATGAGAACATAGCCTAAATGGTAATGCAAGTGCGTTGTGCATTGCCGCGCATTTTTAGAAATGCACAGCAAACACGTTGCAAACCCAGCCTAAATGGCACCATGAGGGCGATGCGTGTTTGGTGGGCATTGCTACGCATTTTCTGTGCGGATTGCGTGACCAAGCATGCATGAGTGCCCTCTTAGCAAGCGGTGGTGGGGGAACGAGGAGGATTGGAGCTGCTCTGTGCAAAACCATTACACAGAGAAATTTCCACTTCCTGCTTGTTCCCTATTCACTGCAGAGAGGAAAGGAGTGTGGGCGAGGATCACATAATTCCATTCTTCCCCTTTCACCATTCATACAGTATGAAGGCCCAGAAATGCCAACAGTGACCCTTAGACCCACCCACATCAACTTCCACAGCTGCTACAAGTGAGTCCCATAGCCCATCCTGATACTACAGAGGCTCAAAGGATCATGGGAGATGTAGTATTAGGTCTTGCAAAGGAAGGAAACAGGAAGTCAGATCACTTTGAATTTCAGCCAGGAGGAGTGACATCATAGACACAGAAACCTGCTGTATACAGCTAAAGGAGGTAAGTTACATGTAAACTGACAGTGTGGATGTAAATTACTCACTTACACAATGCACCTGTTTTGGGGAGGAAAAGTTGGAGATCTTCTTTAAGCCTGGGTTCACATTATTGCATCTTTCCCACAGGCAGTTCACACTGCCCTCTACGATCTGCTGTGGGTGTCAAAATAATGTTAACGACACCCCTAGATTGGTTCACAGATCACAGTGCGGACTGTGGATTTGGACAGGAATCAGATGGCATGCCATCCGATTCCAGTGTGGAAAAAAAAAAAGTCCCTGCACCTTTTTTGTGCAAATCCGATGCAAGTTCAGCCATACAAACTGTATGGCAGAACTTGCATTGCAAAGACATTGCATCTGATCGGCACAGCAATGCGGGTGCGAATCACATGCGATGTCTGTGTTCGCAAATGTGTGAACCCAGGCTCAAAGACAGGAAGCTTCTAGTGCAAGTGTGGAATTGGAGAGGAGATGATGTCTGAGTGCTGCATGGCTGCTGGAGGCTGCTAAAAACCACTCAGGCTGGACCTTCTTATCTGTGGGTAAATTCCTTTTGTGAATGACACCTTGTTATGTTTCATTTATGCTGAAGATAAGTGGACTTTTTATTTTCTTGTTCCTAATTATGTTTGCTAGTGTAAGCACTGTTTTTGTTCGCCTTGAAGAAAATAAAGACATTTTGTGTTTTTGAGAAACTGCTTTGAATGTAATCCCAAAGCACTAGAACAGTAGCTATCCCCCCTGAACTTTACTAAGGGTTAATCATAACCTTAAAGGGGTTGAAAACCCTCAAGGTTTTTCACCTTAATGCATTAAGGTGAAAAACCTTCTGTCCTCCTTTCATCCTCCATATACCCCTACAGCGATAGGGTTCCTTGTTGCAGATATCATAGTTCTGTTCTGCAGTTGTCATTTGGTGGGAATAAAATGCACATGGGTGTAATACATTTTTTCACCAATTATCTGAGAAAGAACTGCTCCGGTGGCTGTATTGAAAACGGGGAATAAGGGTGGGAAAATGGAACAGTTGCTGAAGCTGGCCATAAATCTAATCCCAGACTCAAAAAAATGTGATGGACTATCTCGGTACTAATAACAAACAAAATGAGTAATATAAAAAACAATTTATTACATAAAAATGACATACAAGGTACATTAAAACAACAATAGTGAAAAAATTGTATTTCAAAGAGCAAATACTCAGGGAACTCCCGAAAAGTATCTGCTGTTGAAGCAATTCTCGAAATTGGTTTTGGATCTCTACTAGTTTTGCAGGTGATCGCTTCTTCAGGAGAACTAATCTATAAAATAGATAATGAAATAAGGCACAGTTCGAATACTACTTATTCAAAATTGCACACAATAGAGTTCAGCAGGAAATACAAGGTAATAAAGGGATAATCATCGAATTGCTCACCAGGCTGCAGGAATGGCCTATATGTGAAACCACTAGCCCAAACTAGAGGCTCCCCCCCCCCCACAGCAGACAAGGGGGATGAATGCGGGTATGAGTCTAGATAAATGGGTGATAAAGGTCATAAACCGAAATGATTAAATAGGTCACAATCCCCCCATTGCAAGGAAATGTGAATGGGGAAAAAAGGTTTGGAGTAAAAGGAATCGGAAGGGAATGATAACAAGGGGAAACATGGGGAAGTAGGGGAGGAGGAAAGCGATGGTTCTAACGTGAGTCCCCTGGAGAAGGATCCACTGTGCTCATTCACGGGCCAGAGCCCGTTAAATGAGCTCCCCGACCCAGGGACGCACAGCATGCTGCTGGGAGGCGGCGTCTGACGTCACTGGGTCAGACTTTGCACACAACAGTGATGTCAGACGCTGCCTCCCAGCGGCATGCTGTGCATCCCTGGGTTGGGGAGCTCATTTAGCGGGCTCTGGCCCGTGAATGAGCACAGCGGATCCTTCTCCAGGGGACTCATGTTAGAACCATCGCTTTCCTCCTCCCCTACTTCCCCATGTTTCCCCTTGTTATCATTCCCTTCCGATTCCTTTTACTCCAAACCTTTTTTTCCCCAGCGGGCTCTGGCCCATGAATGAGCATGGCGGATCCTTCTCCAGGGGACTTACATTAGAACCATCGGTTTTAGGTAGGACATCTGGCACCTCCATCTGTAGACTGTATACCCCGTTTTCTCTCCTGTCTATTGCTCCGACCATTTTTTGCCCTTTTTTTCTATTAGTACCAGCCAGTCATTTACTTACTTTGTTACATTCCTCCATCTTTACAGACCGTTCCCTTTCCAATGCCCATTTGATTCCGGAGCAATGTTCAGGGGCTTTGACATCAGGACCTCATTGAACGGGACTACCAAATTTCTATCCAAAGCCTTTATTACCTCTTGAGCTGGCTTAGCCTTAAAGTGGATGTAAACCCAATGTCATCCTTTCTAAACTACTGCCATAGGGGTTATCTATAAGGATATACATGCCTCCTGCATGTATCTTTACCTGTCAAATGTCTCGCCTCTGTCTGTTATTGGACCCAAAAAACAGCATATTCTGTGGGTGGGTCTGTTGTCTTTAGCTCGGTGGGTGGAGTCATGATGTCAGTAGACTCCCCGCCCACCTCTACACCCCCCTTGTCAATATTTATTTTCTCTGTATATTTCTAACACTGAACTTCTGCTGTGATCTCTAACATCCAGTGAAAAGACAGGAAAGTAACCACAGGACTTCAGCATGCCAAATCATGCTGAGGTGTGGAACAGCCAATCCTTGCAGAGCTGCTGAAGAAAGGAGTGGGGGAGGGAATTAAGAAATACTGTAAGTCTCTTAGGCTAATGCACGAGATGTAAATTACCTGTCACTCACAGCTAGGGATGGGCCGAACACCCCCCTGTTCGGTTCGCACCAGAACATGCGAACAGGAAAAAAGTTCGTTCGAACAGGCGAACACCGTTAAAGTCTATGGGACACGAATATGAATAATCAAAAGTGCTAATTTTAAAGGCTAATATGCAAGTTATTGTCATAAAAAGTGTATGGGGACCTGGGTCCTGCCCCAGGGGACATGGATCAATGCAAAAAAAAGTTTTAAAAACGGCCGTTTTTTTCAGGAGCAGTGATTTTAATAATGCTTAAAGTCAAACAATAAAAAAGTGTAATATCCCTTTAAATTTCGTACCTGGGGGGTGTCTATAGTATGCCTGTAAAGGGGAGCATGTTTCCTGTGTTTAGAACAGTCTGACAGCAAAATGACATTTTGAAGGAAAAAACTCATTTAAAACTACCCGCGGCTATTGCATTGCCGACAATACACATAGAAGTTCATTGATAAAAACGGCATGGGAATTCCCCAAAGGGGAACCCCGCACCAAAAAAAAAAAAAAAAAACGGCGTGGGGTCCTCCCAAAAATCCATACCTGACCCTTATCCGAGCACGCAACCTGGCAGGCCGCAGGAAAAGAGGGGGGGACGAGAGTGCGCCCCCCCTCCTGAACCGTACCAGGCCACATGCCCTCAACATTGGGAGGGTGCTTTGGGGTAGCCCCCCAAAACACCTTGTCCCCATGTTGATGAGGACAAGGGCCTCATCCCCACAACCCTGGCCGGTGGTTGTGGGGGTCTGCGGGCGGGGGGCTTATCGGAATCTGGAAGCCCCCTTTAACAAGGGGACCCCCAGATCCCAGCCCCCCCCCCCGTGTGAAATGGTAAGGGGGTACTTACCCCTACCATTTCACTAAAAAACTGTCAAAAATGTTAAAAATGACGAGACAGTTTTTGACAATTTCTTTATTTAAATGATTCTTCTTTCTTCTATCTTCCTTCATCTTCTGGTTCTTCTGGTTCTTCTGGCTCTTCTGGTTCTTCCTCCGGCGTTCTAGTCCAGCATCTCCTCCGCAGCGTCTTCTATCTTCTTCTCCTCGGGCCGCTCCGCACCCATGGCATGGGGGGGGAGGCTCCCGCTCTTCTCCTCTTCTCCTCCTCTTCTTCTCCTCTTCTTCTTCTCCTCTTCTCCTCTTCTTCTTCTCCTCTTCTTCTTCTCCTCTTCTGCGGGTCGCTCCGCATCCATGCTGGCATGGAGGGAGGCTCCCGCTGTGTGACGGCGCTCCTCGTCTGACAGTTCTTAAATAACGGGGCCGGGGCCACCCGGTGACCCCGCCCCCCTCTGACGCACGGGACATGACGGGACTTCCCTGTGGCATTCGGCATTCCCCGTGACGTCACAGGGAAGTCCCGTCAAGTCACCGTGCGTCAGAGGGGGGCGGGGTCACCGGGTGGCCCCGCCCCCCGTTATTTAAGAACTGTCAGACGAGGAGCGCCGTCACACAGCGGGAGCCTCCCTCCATGCCAGCATGGATGCGGAGCGGCCGGAGAAGAAAATGAAGAAGAGAAGAAGAGAAGAAAAGAAGGAGAAGAGCGGGAGCCTCCCCCCCATGCCATGGGTGCGGAGCGGCCCGAGGAGAAGAAGATAGAAGACGCCGCGGAGGAGATGCTGGACGAGAACGCCGGAGGAAGAACCAGAAGAGCCAGAAGATGAAGGAAGATAGAAGAAAGAAGAAGCATTTAAATAAAGGAATTGTCAAAAACTGTCTCTTGTCATTTTTAACATTTTTGACAGTTTTTTAGTGAAATGGTAGGGGTAAGTACCCCCTTACCATTTCACACAGGGGGGGGCCGGGATCTGGGGGTCCCCTTGTTAAAGGGGGCTTCCAGATTCCGATAAGCCCCCCACCCGCAGACCCCCACAACCACCGGCCAGGGTTGTGGGGATGAGGCCCTTGTCCTCATCAACATGGGGACAAGGTGTTTTGGGGGGCTACCCCAAAGCACCCTCCCAATGTTGAGGGCATGTGGCCTGGTACGGTTCAGGAGGGGGAGGGGCGCACTCTCGTCCCCCCCTCTTTTCCTGCGGCCTGCCAGGTTGCATGCTCGGATAAGGGTCTGGTATGGATTTTTGGGGGGACCCCACGCCGTTTTTTTTTTTTTTTAATTTTGGCCGGGGTTCCCCTTAATATCCATATCAGACCTGAAGGGCCTGGTATGGAATTTAGGGGGACTCCTACGTCATTTTTTTTTTTTTAATTTTGGTTCGGGGTTCCCCTTTGGGGAATACCCATGCCGTTTTTATCAATGAACTTCTATGTGTATTGTCGGCAATGCAATAGCCGCGGGTAGTTTTAAATGAGTTTCCTTCAAAACGTCATTTTGCTGTCAGACTGTTCTAAACACGGGAAACATGCGACCCTTTACAGCAGGGGTCTCAAACTGGCGGCCCTTCAGCTGTTGCGAAACTACAAGTCCCATCATGCCTCTGCCTGTGCAAGTCATGCTTGTAACTGACAGCCTTGCAATGCCTCATGGGACTAGTAGTTTTGCAACAGCTGGAGGGCCGCCAGTTTGAGACCCGTGCTTTACAGGCATAATATAGACACCTACCAGGTACGAAATTTAAAGGGATATTACACTTTTATTGTTTGACTTTAAGCATTATTAAAATCACTGCTCCTGAAAAAACGGCCGTTTTTAAAACTTTTTTTTGCATTGATCCATGTCTCCTGGGGCAGGACCCAGGTCCCCAAACACTTTTTATGACAATAACTTGCATATTAGCCTTTAAAATTAGCACTTTTGATTTCTCCCATAGACTTTTAAAGGGTGTTCCGCGGCATTCGAATTTGCCGCGAACACCCCTAATTGTTCGCTGTTCGGCGAACTTGCGAACAGCCAATGTTCGAGTCGAACATGAGTTCGACTCGAACTCGAAGCTCATCCCTACTCACAGCAAGGGGGAGTATTTGACAAAGTTTTTTCAGTTTGTCAAGAATTGTCTCACTGAACAATAAAAGGGGATTGCTCAGAGATGGATTAACTCTGTGTGGCAAGACTAGGCTCAAATGATAGGAAATCTTATACTCTACAGTATGATAAAAAATATTTGGGTTTACATCCACTTTAAGCAAGTCTGTTTATTGTTCATGCTTGCTTAATTAGCTCTGCCTACACCCGAATGGTTCTTTTATGTCCCCTGGAGCTTTGATATAAAGTATTACACATGGTAACAATTACCGTCAGGTGAGCTCTTTATTTATTGCTCCCTTGCTAACCCCAGTCACATATCCATCAATTTGCCATCCTCCAATTCCTCATCCTTCCTTCTGGGTTTCTGTTCCCATTGGTTCCTCATCCCTTCTCTGTCCCCTCTCACCTCCCTCCCCTTCTCTTCCTTCCCATCCCTATTCCTTCCCCCCCCTCCCTTTCAAACCCTCCCCCCTTTCCTTCCTTTCTATTGCACCCTCCCCCCTTTCCCCCACCCCATCTTTTCTTACTTTCTAAACCATCTTCCCTTGTCCCACCCCCTTCCCCCTCCTCTCCTCTTCTCCTGTACCCCCCCTTTTCTCCTTCCACTGTACTCCCCCCTTCTCTCCCCCCCCAGTTCCCCATTTTCTCCTCCTTTACACTCCCTCTCATTTTTCCTTTCATCATTTCTCATTTTTTAAAGCAAATGGCCATGGAATGGAGGGTGCAGAAAAAGGCAGACGGAAGTGTTATCGGTAGGGTCTGGAATGAGTATAACAGTTTGGGAAATATGTCCATTTTTAAGACATTCATGCATCCGAACCATGATACAGGGAGGTCTATCCTGCTTTCTGTGAGACATCCGGTATATGAGCCGGGATCGCTGTGCCTAAGTATGAAATTGATTTGGGAAGTTGGTTTGGAGGGAGGAGAGAGTGGATTGTGGCAGGGAGAGGTTCAGAGTTTCCGTCTTGGAAATATTTAGTTTATAGTTGCTGAACAGACCAAACCTGTGGATCTCAGAAAGTTTGAGGGAATGCTAATGTGAGTATGGGTTACGTATAGGAGGAGATCGTCCGCGTACAAGGAGAGTTTACATTGCGATGAGGGGGGTCTGTACTCCATGCATGTTGGGGTTCACTCTGACGGCTTGGGCCAAGTGTTCAATGACCAGGGCAAACAGGAGGCAGCCTTGTCTAGTGCCATTGGTGATATTTAGTGTCTCCGATTGGGTTACATTCACTAAGACTGTGGCTGAGGGTCTGGAATAGAGGGACATGATGCGCGAGAGCATTTTTGGGCCTAGGCCTATCTGTGAAAGGGTATTCTGGTGAAAAGACCTACTGACCCTATCAAAGGCCTTCTCGGCGTCACAGGAGAAAAGGCACATCGGAAGGCGATTATTTGGGCATAAGCAATGAGGTGTAGGGTCTTGGTTATGTTGTCTCTGGCTTCGCGTCCAGGAACAAAGCCCACTTGGTCTTTGTTGATCAGTGCTGGTAAAAGGGGTGAAAGGCGATTTGCCAGGATTTTAGCAAATAATTTCAAATCTATGTTCAAAAGGGGTATAGGTCTGTAATTGGAACTTAAAGAAGGATTTTTGCCCGGTTTAGGGATGACCACTATCTGGGCTTGTAGTAGAGTGGAGGATGGGGAGTGGGTCTCATCTATGGTATTAAAAACTTTCGATAATAGCAGGACCAATAACACGGAGAACATTTAAAAAAAACGCAAAGAAAACCCATCTGGGCCGGGGCTCTTGCCATTTTTAAGGCCTTTAATGGCTTGTAAGAAGTCAGCTTCTGATAGGGAAGACTCTAACTCTTCAGAATCTGGTTCTGGAATGGTCGGAAGCGCGGTTTCTTGGACATAGGAGGGCAAGTCTTGTGGTGACGTGACTGTGATGTAACGCGTGGGAGGAGCCAAGGACGCTCTGTGCAGATCAGCAGTATCACACAGTGTACTGCACTGAATCTGCTCCTGTCTAAGGCGGCTGACTGCTATAGTAAAACCTGCATATGCCTTATCATTATAAGGCACACGTGAGTGGATTGAAGTTTGCCTGTGTACCTTGGTATCCTAACTATTGCACAATGATTGGTTTTTTTCTCTTATCTGCCTGTTTATGATTCCCACATTGGTTGTGAATAGAAGCAAAAAGCATATTGTTACTATGAAGGTCAATGAGCACCTTGATTAAGCAAGTGTTTTTAAACAGCTTTGCGAGTGATCAAAAGCTCTATACCAATCAGGATTCTACACCTGTATAATTGAACCTTCTGAATACATCCCTATATATTTATTTTTATGTGGATTTTTTATGTGAATTTTTTTACACATTTGGTGTCACTAATTTTTTATAATTTTACACTATTTTGATTGCTGGATTTTTTAGGAATTTTTACTCACCGCTGGATTTATTTGACTATTTATATTTATTCTTATATATTCATTTTCATGCACATTGTGAAGCGCTTCAAATATCATTATTTAAGTCTTGTGGTATTTCACCAGTCTGAGGGGAGGGAAGTACAATCTGAGGGGTTAGATTATATAAGGTAGAATAGTATTGTCGGAATTCTTCGGCTATTGCTGAGTTAGTATATAGTTTACCCTTGGTTGGAGATTGGATGAAGGGGATGGACTTACGTGTGTGTCTGGGGTTTAGGACATGCGCCAGATGTCTACCACATTTATTGGCTTGAGAATAGTGGGTAAAGCGTCCCCTATCTCTCGCCACTAGGGAGTGTTCTGCGAGGATTCATAATAGGTTCCTCTGGGTATTGGATAAGTCAAGTTGAGTCATGGGATCTGAGAAAGTTTATGGTAGCCTTCCAGGGATGCTATTTTGGCTAAGAGGTGCAAGATATCGGCCGTACGTGCCTGCTTGGAGGCCGGAACCATGTTGGATA
Source organism: Aquarana catesbeiana (assembly GCF_042186555.1). NCBI lineage: Eukaryota > Metazoa > Chordata > Amphibia > Anura > Ranidae > Aquarana > Aquarana catesbeiana. The sequence continues at coordinate 158,552,532 of NC_133336.1, forward strand.
AATTTGCCCCTGAGGACACATTTAAGTGTTTTCCATTTTGTTAGGGGGTTGGTGTCGTCATGAGCATGGACTTTGACAAAGTCTCTAATGGTGTGTATAATATCTTGGGAACAGACTGAGTCCAACAATAAGTTGTCGTTCAGCCTCCATGAGAATCTTTTCCTATGTGTGGGAATTCGTCCGAGATTCATGTGGATTGGTGCATGGTCAGACCAGAGTGTTAAGCCTATCGATGTTGCCAGGGAATAGTCCAGCAGGGATTGCGAGATTAGAATGTAGTCTATACGGCTATATGAGGAATGTGCAGGGGAGTAATATGTGTAGTCCCTATTTGAGGGGTTTAACACTCACCATATGTCTACCAGCGACAGCTAAGAAAAGAGCAAACTAACAGGGAGGCTGGGGACACTGAGGACTTACCTGTAGATGAGTCTAAACATGGTACTAAGGCAGCATTAAGGTCACCCCCTAGGATCACGTTGATGGCGCCAAACCTTTTCAGAGGGGACGTCACCAAGGAGAGGAATCGCAGTTGATCCTGGTTTGGAGAATATACAGTGATTATAGTGAAAATTGAGTTCATACATGACAGTCTTAGAATGATATATCTTCCTAGCGTATCAATGTCTGAGTCAAGAACATCTGGGGTGAAGGAAGCATGAAAGGCGATAGAGACCCCCTTAGATTTTGCAGAAGGGTTGGTGCTGTGAAACCATGTAGGATACTGCTTGTGGAGAAGACGCGGGACAGCATCAGATCTAAAGTGGGTTTCTTGAAGAAGGAGGATTTGAGTGCGGAGTTTGTGAAAGTGGTATAAGATTTGCCTCCTTTTCTCAGGAGTGTTAAAACCTCTCCAATATAGAGAGGAAACCTGCAGAGTGATTTGTGGAGCCATTTGGGAAATAACATGAGGTTAAGAATAAGGTAGATAAGATTGGAGCTGGCTGTCTCAGAGAGAGGGATGGGAAGAAAATACAGGTGGGTAAAGTGGCCTCTTCTGGCGAAAGAATAGAAAGATGGAAAGGAGGGTAGAGAAGGAAGACAGAAAGAAAGGAGGGTAAATAACCAAGGCCTCAACGGCCAAACTAAGTTTTGTAAACAACATGTCAGCTAAGACCACAATGGGCGCTGAAAACCCTAATGTGGGGATCGCGGTTAACGTACAGAGGGGCCTGCACACACCAGGTAGCAAAGAACTTTTCATGTACAAATTGCAGCTCTGAGCCCTGAGAGTTGCATGAAGAAAAAACAGAATCTGACTGAAAACTTACAATTAAACATTTTAATATACAGGGCCGTCACCAATGCTACATATATCTATGTAACAAAAGAACTGAACATTCGCCCGTGGGACTTTAAATGAAGTGTCCATGGTGATCACATATAAATAGAAAGAGTATAGAAATAACAAAATTTATTGAAATAAATATCATCCGGTACAAGTCATAAACATAGGTGACAATTACATAGGAACAGCAACATGATAAAATGGTCAGAAGGTGGGGACACCGCTGCATGCGCAAGTCTCTCACTGTAGCACACGGCATAACGCCGATGCACTGGTGGCTCCGCCCCTTCTGGAGTGAAGAGGCAGAGACAGCAGGGGAAAACAAACCCCATTTGTGCATCGCAGCTCCCGGGGGAAACGAACCGCCACCCCCAAACCGGGAGCCACACACATGGAGCCAGGTCTGCAAGTGGAAAAGGGAGTCACCTACGAAAAACCATGTCATATTGTGGATGGGTAGTCAAAGTAAATATATATTTATAAACTGGATCTAGGAGCAGCGACAGACTCAGGGCATTTAGGTGTCTTCCACCTGGGTTCAATAGAAAAAAGAGAAAGTCTGGGAGCTGCTCCCTAACATGAGACACCTCCATCCCTATAACGCACAAAAGAACAGAAAATTTGCCCGTGGGACTTTAAATGAAGTGTCCATGGTGATCACATATAAATATAAAGTGTATAGAAATAACAAAATTTATTGAAATAAATATCATCCGGTACAAGTCATAAACATAGGTGACAATTACATAGGAACAGCAACATGATAAAATGGTCCTAAAAACATAATCATCGTGACATAACATCAAAATATGAAAAGTACAGATATACATAATACATCTCTAACCCGACGCGTTTCGCGAGCTCTCCTCGCTTCATCAGGGGCTGATGTGTATATCTGATGTCTGTAATGACAAGTAAAAAATTTATTGGAGTATAGTTTGTAATTGGACAACAACATGAAGCCAGAGCTAGGGGGCGGCCCCAGGCAGGGGGCGGCGGGAATATGCTATCATGCTATGTGAAAAGATGAAACGGAAGCTCCAGCGGTACTTAATTTGCTTAGCTTGTAGGGTGCTGGTAAGTGGCTTCAGAGCCCGGCGCATGTCCAGGGTCAGCTTGGAGAGGTCTGGGAGTAATGTGACCTGGGTGCCAGCATGATGTTAGCTTTAACAGCATAAAAGTGTACCCTGCATATAACATCTCTGGGGTATTCCGCGTTCGGGTTCTTAGGGCTCTCCAAGGGAGAGTCCTTAGCTTTTTGGAGCAGTTCATTAAATATGGCGGAGGCGGCAGAGGCTAGATCTTTAATTTCCACAGATTCCAGGAGGCCGAGTATACGTATTTTATTGCGTCTAGCTCTATTTTTCTGGTCATCCTGGTGATATATCAGCTGTTGAATCTGCGAGGTATGTTCGTGCAGAATAGCCTCATGTGAGTTTAGTGTGGAAATTGTGTCTTCCACTGCGTGCTCGACATCTTCCAGCCTGTTCCAGACATTTCTTGTTTGTATGAATGCTCAAGTCTTTTGATACAGGCTTCAAAATCATGTCTGGTTGGCAGGGCCTTGATGTAAGCCTCCTTGTCCCAGCTAGTGTTTTAAAACTTCATTTAAATCCACTCAATAAAATAACTACAGTATATATGTAGTCCTTAATCCAAGTGCTGAATATGCATATGTGCAAAAAAGCTGCTTCTGTGCTCCAGTGCTTGTGCTCCCTGAAGTGGATCACTTACCAGAATGGGGATGTAATCGAGGGTGAATGATACGGAAACTGCGACTAAACCCTAGGCTCAATAGGCAAATTGACCCACTGTTACAGGTCTGGGCACGGTTCCCCAGTTGTACATGGAGGGTAATCAATATCAAAACTGCTAGTGGGTTTTATCTTGATAGAAATTACATTAATTTTTTTTTATAAAAATGGTTTGGAAAACTCCTCCATTGGAGAACATATCTGTCATGTAAGGACACTAGCAAAAAATTATAGGAAGGTGCAGTCCGGGCATTCCTAGAGAAGCAATATCCAATCACCTGAAGTGACATATAACCTACAGTCTATGACTTCCTGGTGTCATGTCCTGTATTGGATGCAGCATCCTCCTAGAGTAAGATACTAGATAAATAGTTTTTAGCTACTTCTGTAATTAAGGGAGGAGTAATTGTTTGTCCTGGTCTGTTCAGGGTTTCACAGGCTGGCAATTAGATTGCTCTCTCCCCTGCCTCTGGCAGAGGGCAGATTTGTATTCTTACATGCCCATATATGTGGTTGTCCCATTCTCATGTTAGCCTGTTACATCCCACCCCCTCTCCCCCCTTATAATTCTGCGGTAATCAGTGAGGGCTTAGCCTACATGGCTCTGTACCTGGCAATATCCGCTGTATGGTTGGGTGACTTTAAGATGGTGCTTAACCCTAGTTAGGACAGCCCTGCCCACACTCCAGGCAGACCGTGTGCTGTCTGAAGAGGGTGTGTGGGCGGGAAAGTTAAAACCAAGCTGTCGGCTTGAATCTAGTGAATGTCCAAGTAAATGAGCTTCTCATCCCTCCCTGCTCTCTCTCTCTCCAAATCCCTCTCCGCGGGTAAAGAGTTTTCTTTCTAGCAGTCTGTGACAGTACCTTGCCCTAGGTGGTATAAAGAGGCTCACACTGACACTGGTATGCTGCAGAGCTGGTAGTCTTCCTGCATTGTGCCCCTGGCCCCATAGACCACTATTAGGTTTCACATTTTTAATGCATGTTCTGAAAGTGCACAAAAAAAGTCCTGCATGCTGCATCTTTGGTGCACTTTTAGAAAATGCAGCAAAAAAATGTGCAACTTAAAAGATATCTGGGGAACTGCGGCTAAAGAAACCCGCCAGTACACCAGCACTGCAGCCAAACACAGCACACCAGTGTGAGCCCAAAGGCTATTCACTAGGGATGAGCCGAACATCCCCCTGTTCGGTTCGCACCAGAACATGCGAACAGGCAAAAAAATTTGTTCGAACACATGAACACCGTTAAAGTCTATGGGACCCGTTAAAGTCTTACGTAAGCGGGTGACCCCGCCCCTCTGACGTCACGGGGAAACCCATAGGGAAGTCCCCGCCAAGTCCCCATGTGTCAGAGGGGGGCGGGGTCACTGGGTTGTTATTTAAGAAGTGTCAGAAGAAGAGAAGCATCACACAGCGGGAGCCTCCCATGGATGCGGAGCCTCCCATGGATGCAGAGCGGCCCAAGAACAAGCGGGGAAGAAGACGGACGAAAACACCGGAGCAAGAAGCAGAGGATCGGAGGAAGAACCAGAGGAAGAAGAAGATGGAGGAAGAAACGGAAGGAAGGAAGGAAGGAAGGAAGGAAGGAAGGAAGGAGACCCGAAGAAGATGGAAAGAAGAAGACTTTAAATAAAGGAATTGTCAAAAACTGTCTCTTGTCATTTTTACCATTTTTGACACTTTTTTTGTGAAATGGTAGGGGTACTTTTGTACCCCATTACCATTTCACATGGGGGGTGGGATATGGGGGTCCCCTTGTTAAAGGGGGCTTCCAGATTCCGATAAGCCCCCCCGCCTGCAGACCCCCACAACCACCGGCCAAGGGTTGTGGGGATGAGGCCCTTGTCCTCATCAACATGGGGACAAGGTGCTTTGGGGGGCCGCTACCCCAAAGAACCCTCCCAATGTTGACGGCATGTGGCCTGGTACGGTTAAGGAGGGGGGTGCTCTCTCGTCCCCCCTCTTTTCCTACGGCCTGCCAGGTTGCATGCTCGGATAAGGGTCTGGTATGGATTTTTGGGGGGACCCCACACCATTTTTTTTTTAATTTTGGCGTGGGGTTCCCCCTTAAAATCCATACCAGACCTGAAGGGTCTGGTATGGATTTTGAGGGGGACCCCCACTCCTTTTTCTTTTTTTTTTTTAATTCTGGTGCGGGGTTCCCCTAATATCCATACCAGACCTGAAGGGCCTGGTATGGAATTTAGGGGCACCCCCACGTTATTTTTTTTTAAATTTTGGTTCAAGGTTCCCCTGTGGGGAATCCCATGCTGTTTTTATCAATTAACTTCTATGTGTATTGTCAGACTGACATTTCATTAATAGCCACGAGTAGTCTTAAATTACTTTTTTTCCTTTGCTGTCAGACTGTTCTAAACACGGGAAACATGCGCCCCTTTACAGGCATACTATAGACACCCCCCAGGTATGAAATTTAAAGGAATATTACACTTTTATTGTTTCACTTTAAGCATTATTAAAATCACTGCTCCCGAAAACACGTCCGTTTTTAAAACTTTTTTTTGCATTGATACATGTCCCCTGGGGCAGGACCCAGGTCCCCCAAACACTTTTTATGACAATACCATGCATATAAGCCTTTAAAATTAGCACTTTTGATTTCTCCCATAGACTTTTAAAGGGTGTGCCGCGGCTTTCGAAGCTCATCCCTACTGTTCACTTGTCGCAGGCACTGCCACTCCACTGAAAAACGATTCATGCTCGGGCCACTTTTCTGAGGCATTTGACAGGCAGTGAGGAGGTATCGTCACATTTCCTCCCTGCCTGTTTTAACCTTCTAAATGCCAATCCCTCCAGCTAATGGCATGGTTCAATTTGAATGCACCTTATTTTCAATTACTCTCTGTGCAGGCAGTATGAAGCGGTCTCTTTTTCTGTGCAGGCAGTGTGAAAAGGTCTCCCTCTCTCTGTGCAGGCAGTGTGAAGCGATCTCTCTCTCTTTGCAGGCAGTGTGAAGCGGTCTCTCTCTCTCTGTGTGCAGGCAATGTGAAGTGGTCTCTCTCTCTCTGTGCAGGCAGTATGAAGTGGTCTCTCTCTTTCTCTGTGCAGGCAATGTGACACAATCTCTTTCTCTGTGCAGGCAGTGTAAAGTGGTCTCTCTCTCTCTGTGCATGGAGTGTGAAGTGGTCTTTCTCTCTGTGCAGGCAATGTGAAGGGGTCTCTCTCTCTCTGTGCAGGCAGTGTGAAGTGGTCTCTCTCTCTCTGTGCAGGCAGTGTGAAGTGGTCTCTCTCTCTCTCTGTGCAGGCAGTGTGAAGTGGTCTCTCTCTCTCTGTGCAGGCAGTGTGAAGCGATCTCTCTCTGTGCAGGCAGTGTGAAGCGATCTCTCTCTCTCTCTCTGCATGCAGTGTGAAGTGGTCTTTCTCTCTGTGCAGGCAATGTGAAGGGGTCTCTCTCTCTCTGTGCAGGCAGTGTGAAGTGGTCTCTCTCTCTGTGCAGGCAGTGTGGTCTCTCTCTCTCTCTGTGCAGGCAGTGTGAAGTGGTCTCTCTCTCTGTGCAGGCAGTGTGGTCTCTCTCTCTCTCTCTCTGTGCAGGCAGTGTGAAGTGGTCTCTCTCTCTGTGCAGGCAGTGTGAAGTGGTCTCTCTCTCTCTGTGCAGGCAGTGTGAAGTGGTCTCTCTCTCTGTGCAGGCAGTGTGAAGTGGTCTCTCTCTCTCTCTGTGTAGGCAGTGTGAAGCGATCTCTCTCTGTGCAGGCAGTGTGAAGTGGTCTCTCTCTCTCTGTGCAGGCAGTGTGAAGTGGTCTCTCTCTCTCTCTGTGCAGGCAGTGTGAAGTGATCTCTCTCTGTGCAGGCAGTGTGAAGTGGTCTCTCTCTCTCCGTGCAGGCAATGTGAAGTGGTCTCTCTCTCTCTCTCTCTCTGTGTAGGCAGTGTGAAGCAATCTCTCTCTCTGTGTAGGCAGTGTGAAGCAATCTCTCTCTCTGTGCAGGCAGTGTGAAGCGGTCTCTCTCTCTGTGCAGGCAGTGTGAAGTGGTCTCTCTCTCTGTGCAGGCAGTGTGAAGTGGTTTCTCTCTCCGTGCTGGCAATGTGAAGTGGTCTCTCTCTCTGTGCAGGCAATGTGAAGTGCTCGCTCTCTCTCTCTGTGCAGGCAGTGTGAAGTGATCTCTCTCTCTCTCTCTCTGTGCAGGCAGTGTGAAGCAGTCTCTCTCTGTGCAGGCAGTGTGAAGCCGTCTCTTTCTCTCTGTGCAGGCAGTGTGATGTGGTCTCTCTCTCTGTGCAGGCAGTGTGAAGCCGTCTCTTTCTCTCTGTGCAGGCAGTGTGATGTGGTCTCTCTCTCTGTGCAGGCAGTGTTAAGTTGTCTCTCTCTCTGTGCAGGCAGTGTGAAGCGGTCTCTCTCTCTCTCTGTGCAGGCAGTGTCAATCGGTCTCTCCGGCTCTCTGTGCAGACAATGTGGAGTGGTCGCTTTCTCTCTGGGGCAATGTGGAGCAATCTCCCTCCCTCTCTCTCTCTCTCTCTCTCTGTGTGTGGGCAATGTGGTGCAGATGGATGGTGAGCTGATTAGGTGGTTTAATGGGCCACTTGACTGGACTTGCCCCCCAGGCCTAAGGCTGCCAGCCCTCCCCTGCGACACAGCGGCCAAATTGTACAGCACGTCAGAGCGGCACGGGGTGCAATTGCATCCCGGCCCAGCCCGCCCCTGATGGTCGGTGGAGAGCATCTCTTTTTTTTGGTGATTAGTGGTGAGTTCTCCCTTTTAAGTTACTAAATTTGCAGATTCTGAGTGATATTCCTTTAGACATGCATGTTTCTTGCACTAGTATATGACTGGTAAATGGGGATGTACAAAGACCTTTAAATCATCTGGATTACGGAGATATCTTCGTTCATATAAAGTCAGAAAACAAGTGGTTACTGATCAAATGTTCCTGGGAGATAACAGCGTCAGGAGACAATATTAGTTACACCATTTCAGCACAGTTTTTATCACCAGTGCACACTCATTTAGTCACAGGAAACTGGTTGCCGGACGCCGGTTGAACCTTACTAATTTTGGATTTGAGAAACTGTTGCATTAACAGCCAGTCTTGTCATCTATGTATTCATCCAGCTAGGAGATCACTTCTTTTAGCCCCTGATTCAACCGAGCATCCCAACGTATGTGATATTATTGTACTTAAAGCGATTTGTAAGAGCTCTTTATTTTTTCTTTTAAAAAATTAACATCTTATACTTACCTGCTCTGCACAATGGGGTTCCCCACTAGTGCTCCCTGCTCCATCTCTCCTCTGAGCGCCACATAGCATGCCATGTGCTGTGGGGGCACTTGTGCAGGCGCTCTCTGAGTCGGGCTGTGTGTGTCCATCATCGCATGTTTGCTGCCCCAACCTTTCCTGGCCAGCCAGGGTGCATGTTCAGTAAATGGTCTAGTATGGATTTTATTGGAGGACTTGACATTTTATTTTTATTTTTTGCATTGGGTTCTACCCAAATACCATATCAGTCCCTAGTCTAGGCATGCAGCCTGGGTGGACAGAAAAGGGAGAGGACCCAGGCCACATGCACTGACTAAAAGGCATGACCCAGGATAAGGGTTTAGTATGGATTTTTGAGGGAGATCTCATGCAAGAAACAAAACTAAAAAAGAATGAGATTCCAGTAAAAAGCCATAATAGACCCTTCAGATCCGGATTGGATTTTTAGGGGGGGGGCCCACAAAAAACATTTTGGGGTTCTCCCCTCAATATCTATACCAGTCCTTTATCCGTGCATGCAGCAACTATTCGCTTGTACATCAGGAATTCATTTTACTGAGTTTGAAATATTTATTAACTCAAAATTTCTTTAGGTTCGATGGGGACTACTATCTCCAGAAGTGCAGGGCATCTATGGGAGCCAAGTTTTCCCCCTCCCTCGCCAATCTCTATATGGGATGGTGGGAGAGGTTCAAATGACACAGCGCAAGCACTGTGCTTTATAACATGCTTTAAGGGAACAGGATCTGTTTTGTTTTTTTGGGGGGGGGGGGGTTTTGGCTTAACAAAACGCTTTAAATGTATCTGCAGTGATAATGTAGACTTTAAGAGAGAGAAAAGAGAATATGGCACAATGGTTTGAGGATAGGAGTTATTCTAGGTCTATTCTTAGTAGAGCCATTAATATTGAGACACCCCACAGAGTAGTTTGCTACGAGACAAGAAAGGCCCTCTCATCATACCAACATTCCTGTGTTCTCTACTCCCTTCAGTGCTGAGTTATTAGGAGATACTATGAAAATTAGGAATACTATTCATATCTACCCATGTTGTATAATGATCCCATTTATGCCCAGATCTTATTGAAGGGAGTAAGAACAGTTTCTCGTAGTGCCCCCACTGTGGGTAGAACTTTATTTCCTAGTTTATATACCAAATAAATGGAATCATCATGGCATGGCTACCATGGACATAAGATAATAAACTATGCTTCATCCCTATGAAGTATAATGCCGCGTACACACGGTCAGACTTTTCGACCGGACTTGTCCGACGGACGCCGACGGACCAAATCCAGCGGACAATCCGATCGTGTGTGGGCTTCACGGGACCTTCAGCGGACTTTTCCAGTCGCAAGTCTGATGGACTTTAGATTTGGATCATGCTTCAAATCTTTACATTGTAACTCCGCCGGACCCAGAAATCTGCTCGTCTGTATGCTAGTCCGACGGACAAAAACCCACGCTAGGGCAGCTATTGGCTACTGGCTTCCAACTTAGTCATTTTAGTCCGGTCGTACGTCATCACGTATGAATCCGTCGGACTTGTGTGATCGCATGTAGTTAAGTCTGTTCGTTATAAAGTCCGCCAAAAGTCTGTCGGACGGGCTGTCGGACTTTTGTAGCTGAAAAGTCCGACCGTGTGTACGCGGCATAAGAGAGAAATAGAAACCAGAAAACTTGGGACTTTGTGGGCACCGTATACGGTGCCCACAAAGTCCCACGTTTTCTGGTTTCTATTTCTCTCTTATAGTTTATATACCAGTAAAAAATCCCCCACACATTGGTTACAGTTTAAGGGTACTTTTCAGTGTGGAATGAGTGGATGTTCTTGCTGCCCTCACATTCTGCTGCAACCAATAAACTGTTTAAAATTTCTTCCTTTATTAACTGTAACACCAAGTATCCAGTATATGTTATTACCTGTGATTCATGTTCGATCCAATGTGTGGATCGAACAACCCGCAGATTAAGAGATCAACTCCATGATCATCTATATGACATAGAAAAAAAAAAAAACACTCCACCAATGTGGCTAAACACTGGAACAAGTATCACAACAAAAATGTGTCTAGTTTGGTTATACAAGGAGTTGAAAGGGTGTTGCTACCCATTAGAGGTGGAGGCAAATTTAGGATGTTATGCAAAAAATAAGTCTTTTGATTTTTAGTTTAAAAACCAGAAAGCCCGTGGGATGTGTCCCACTATTACGAATATTGGGAACACACCACTTTCATTATTATTATTATTGTAGCACCCCCCTGGGTCTATTGGGAGCAAAGAGGTACCTCCAGATACAGGGGGCAAGCTTACCTTCACCTCAAGGCTGAGTCCATGGCTATAATGGGAAGTTGAACAGAATTTAGGCACCAGTTACTTTAGGTATTTTTCAATGCTTTAATGTGAACTTGAGAAAGGTTTAGGAAAGAGGGTTAGAGGAGGTTTCAGACACAATTTTAGCAGATCACTTACAGACTCCTTGAATCCAGAGGACAAAACAGCTTTCTCTTTAGAAGATCTTGAATACCTAGATAAGTCTCTCTCACAGACTTGGCAGCCAGGAGCACTTAGTTTAGATGGTAGTTTAGATATAGGTGCGTCCTCCAAACGAGACCAGTCTTCATCCTGGCTCTCTCCAGCAAGGGTCCTCCCCTGGATCTCCTCGGCTTGGCTTCCTCCACATGGGCAAGACAGCCTAAGGACCACCTCAGGATTAGTAGGCCCCAAACAGGCCTCTGGGCCTACTGCAGAAGATGCAGCAGCACAGCCTCTGGCCAGAAGGGCCCAGAGGTAAGAATGACCAAGAGCACATGGCATCTGTCCAATAAATACCCCTTCCCAGAATGCACAGCGGCAGGAACCTCCTACTGGGCTGTTTCTGGAAAAAGAATATTCATTACAGCTCAACCTAGTTGTAATTCTCACACTATCCTGTGGTACCAGTGACACCTACTGGCAACAGTGGGAAATGCACAACCCAGCCAAGTTTAGAACAGAACCAAATAAACTATGTACAATCAATCTGAGCTGTTTAAAGCTTAGCCAAAACTAAATTTACACTATAGCCCCATTTTTAGGAACAGGGGGCTACATTATTATTATTATTATTATTATTCACGATTTATATAGCGACAACAGTTTATGCAGCGCTTTACAATGTAGAGGGGGGACAGCACAATTACAGTAAAGTTCAATACAGAAGGGACAGGAGGGCCCTGCTCGTAGAGCTTACATTCTAAAAGGGAGGCAGGGGGTCATGGTACAAAAAGTAATAGATGTGCTGAGTGATTTGATGGGGCTGGCTCAGGGACAGTTGTTAGGTGGGTGTGGGATAGGCTTCCCTGAATAAGTGAGTTTTCAGGGATCTCCTAAAGGTGGAAAGGTTAGGGGCTGATTGGACATACCTGGGCAGGGAGTTCCAAAGGATGGGAGAGGCTCTGGAGAAGTCCTGAAGGTGAGCATGGGATGAGGTAACAAGGGAGCTAGAGAGCAAGAGGTCCTGGGAGGAGAGGAGGGGACGATTTGGGTGATATCTGCAGATGAGGTTGGTGATGTAGCTGGCAGCGATGTTGTGGATAGGCCTTCTATGTGGTGGTTAGCATTTTGAATTTTATACGGTGGGGTAGGGGAAGCCATTGAAGGGATTGGCAGAGAGGAGCAGCAGTCACAGATCGGTTAGTGAGGTGGATTAGTTTCATTTATTAATTAAGCATGATGTGGTTAAATGGCCAAGCTTGATATGTATAGCTGAGCATTTGACTATAGCAACTTAGCATTTTTGTATTTTTTACTTTCTATCAAGTATTATGGTATATATACACATCATTCTTTTGTATAGGCTTGGCTTCTGCTGGGTCCCTTACTTTTTCTTTGTTGTATATGTATCGGAAAATTTGTCTAGAGCGACACATGTGTACTCTGTAGAAACATCTATTACACACAATGATTTGTTAGATGCATGTACATTTGCAGGGTGTTTAACCTCATATAAATGTTGAACACATACACTTGTATATCTGGATATGTATATTCCAGTACAATTGCAATATGAACACTTTTGCGATAAATGTTTTTTCTTTTGTTTTTACATCTTTTGTTTTACCCTACGTTCACATCTATGTGTTTTTTAGTGCGTTTTAAAGTTTGCAGAAACTCACTTTTTCCCTGTGATTTGCTAGAGTTTTCTAATAGACTTCAATGGAGCTGCACCAGAAATGTAAGTGGTGTATTTTTGATGTGTTTTGTGGTTCTTCTTTTACCACTGTATATAGCTGGTTGCTAATCACGGGACGGGAAGCCAGCTGCCGTGTCCTTAGTAACCGGTGAGTGATTATCTGTCAGCGGGGTTCCCTGCTGAAAGTTGAATGTAAAAAAAAAAAAAAAAAAAAAAAAAAAAAAGCTGGCAAAAAAATTTGCAAAAAGAAAAACACTGAGGTTCCCCCCCAGTCCATACCAGGCCCTTCAGGTCTATTATGGATTTGGAGGGGACCCCCCACGCCAAAATCTTTTTAAAAAATGGCGTGGGGGGCCCCCCCAAAATCCATACCAGACCCTTATCCAAGCATGCAGGGAGGGGACGAGCGAGCACCCCCCCTCCTGAACCATACCAGGTCGCATGCCCTCAAAATTGGGGAGTGAGTGCTTTGGGGCAGGGGGGGCTCTGCGTCCCCCACCCCAGAGCACCTTGCCCCCATGTTGATGAGGACAAGGGCCTCTTCCCGACAACCCCAGTCGGGGTCTGAGTGAGGGGCTTATCGCAAGCTGGAAGCCCCCCTTTAAGAAGAGGGCCCCCAGATCCCACCCCCCCATGTGAATGCTTATCGCAAGCTGGAAGCCCCCCTTTAAGAAGAGGGCCCCCAGATCCCACCCCCCCATGTGAATGGGTATCGGGTACGTCGTACCCCTACCTATTCACCAAAAATACAGTGAATGTAATAAAAACACACAAGCCAGTTTTTTGATAATTCCTTTATTAATAGCTCTGTCTTCTCTAGCCGTCTCCTCCTTGAGCTGTCTCTTCCCGCTGTTTTCTCCTTCCTGCTATCTCTTTCCACCGTCTCCTCCTCCAGCTGTCTCTTCCCGGTTGTCTTCTCCTTCCCGCCGTCTTCTCCATGAGCCATCTCTTCCCGTTGCTGTCTTCTTCCTCGCCGCCGGTTACCCGCTAAATTTTTTTTAAAAGCCTCTCTTGTTCTGTTGATGTCATCATCTGTTTTGTCGCCCACTCTCTGCTGACTCTTTATATAGCCATGGGGCGTGGCCATCTGATGACCTTCTCTCGGAGAGCCCACCCCTTGTAACAAAGGGCAAGAGGCAGGCTCTCCGGGTGATGTCATCGGATGGTCACGCCCCATGGCTACATAAGGGTTGGTGGAGAGCGGGCGACAACAAAACCGATGAAGACATCAACAGAACAACAGTGGCTTTTTTTATTTTTTTTTTAGCGGGTAACCGGTGGCAAGGAAGATGACAGCAGCGGGAATAGACGGCGGGAAGGAGAAGACAGCGGGAATAGACAGCTCGAGGAGACGACGGCTAGAGAAGACAGAGCTATTAATAAAGGAATTGTCATAAACCGGATCTAGTGTTTTCATTACATTTCACTGCTTTTTTGGTGAATGGGTAGGGGTGTACTCGATACCCATTCACATAGGGTGGGGGGGTGGAATCTGGGGGCCCCCCCCTTCTTAAAGCTGCAGATAGGTACTCTGATGGGCTGGTGACAGGTACCCGGGTACTCTGATGGGCTGGTGACAGGTACCCGGGTACTCTGATGGGCTGGTGACAGGTACTTAGATGAACTGTGACAGGTACTCGGGTAGTCAAATGGACTGTGACAGATACTTGGGTACTCAGATATGCTGTGACAGGTACTCAGATGGACTGTGACAGGTACTCGGGTTCTCAGATGAACTGTGACAGGTACTCAGATGGGCTGTGACAAGTACTCGGGTACTCAGATGGGCTGTGACAAGTACTTTGATGGCTGGTGACAGGTCCTCTTTATTAAGGGGGGGTAATCAGTGTGTGTTGGTGTGCACTGTAAGCAGTATCGAGCTGTTACCGCAATCTCCTTCCCACACACGATCGGTGTGTGAGGAGAACCCGATACCATCTTGTTAACGTGGTTTGTTGACATTCTGTGACCGGCTGTGATTGGACACAGCCGGTGACATGGTAAAGAGCCAATTTCATTTGCTCTTTACCGCGATTGGGGTTGGGCTGTGTCAGGGTGACAAGCCTCGTCCCCGATCAGTGCTCTGCCCGCCCCCTAGGGGCGCGCATGGGCACCATGCATGTGGACAGTGCATGTGGCCGGCTGTGATTAGATGCAGCCGGTCATGTGGTAAAGAGCCAATTTTTTATTGGCTCTTTACACAGATCTGGAATAGGCTGTGTCCCAGGGACATGTCTCATCCCAGATCACCGCGCTACGGACCCCTGGGGGCCCCGCAGGAGCGGTGAGAAGCTGAGGACGTCATATGATGCCCGACCCGGATGAGAGATCCATGACTATGGCCCGGTATTGAAGTGGTTAAAGAAAAAAAAAAAAAAAAAAAAAAAAAAAAAAAAAAAACACAAAAGCACTGAAAAACGTGCCTTAAAAATGCATCAAGCACAGTCGCATAGGTGCGAACCTAGACTTAAATAGGTCTAAGGTTTTCCAGAACAAAGGTTAATGGACAGTCTTGATTTTTAACAAGTTCATTAGACCACCTTGATTACCTTCATGGGTGTTCTATTGTCGATACACGGTAGTATTTGAAAAAAAAAAAAAAAAAAAAAAAAAAAAAAAAAATATATATATATATATATATATATATATATATATATATATATATATATATATATATATATATATATATATATATATATATATATATATATATATATATATATATATATATATATATATATATATATATATATATATATATATATATATATATATATATATATATATATATATATATATATATATATATATATATATATATATATATATATATATATATATATATATATATATATATATATATATATATATATATATATATATATATATATATATATATATATATATATATATATATATATATATATATATATATATATAATTTATTATATATATATTTTAGCTTGTATTTTAGCTATGACAAAGCACCAGGAAAGGTGTGAAACACGCTAGCTGAAGCTTTAAGTTTAATTTCCATTTGTTGTTTGGGCTGTTTTTACATGAATAAATGCGATTGCACTGGAGTACGGCAATACATACTGGGTACCAGGAATTGTGCATTGGCGCAAGGTAACCAGAGAGACTTGCCTCATGGTGTTCAGCTGTGAGGCCTTAGACCGCTCAGAAACCTGCCTCATAGTCCCCATCTGTGAGACCAGCGGTAGGCAACCGTAAAAATGTAGGGATCTACCTGAACAACATGAGAGAAGTTAAAGATAGATCTTCCAGAATACTGTCCCACGATAGGATTTTCTGATGGAAAATGTGTAATAGGACCTTGTTGTCGGAAATTCCGACCGTGTGTAGACTCCATCACACATTTTCCATAGGAATTTCCGACACACAAAGTTTGAGAGCTTGCTATAAAATTTTCCGACAACAAAATCCGTTGTCGCAAATTCCGATCGTGTGTACACAAATCCGACACACAAAGTGGCACGCATTCTCAGAATGAATTAAGAAACGAAAGCTATTGGCTACTGCCCCGTTTATAGTCCCGATGTACTTGTTTTACGTCACCACGTTCAGAACGATCGGATTTTCCGACAACTTTGTTTGACCAATCTGTATGCAAGACAAGTTTGAGCCAACATCCGTCGGAAAGCAAGTGGTGAGAAAGCAACACAATGCTGCCTGCTTTAACCCCTTGTTTGCTGTACTTAGGGTGCCCACGTGTCCCGGACTGCCCGGGATTATCCCGTAATTCACATCTTTGTCCCTGGTCCCGGGCACCTTCATTCCGGGACAATACAGTGTCCCGGAATGAAACTGACAATCTGGGAACAGGGGCGGACCGAGCCACTAAAGCGCTGGCTCTGGCTCCGCTTCCACCTCCTCCTTATCACTGGTTGCTATAGCCGCCTGGCATCAGGCAACCAGTGACGTCACTGCTCAGCGTTGAAAGCGGAGGAGGATTTCACTTCCTCCTCCGCGCTAGTGCTGCTGGTTCTTTCCCCTCTGCACTTGGCTCCAGTGACTGGCTTGCAGCTTGTGTGGGGTGTTTCTGTTCCCACACACTGCCTGCGATTACAGTGAGTACGGCATCTCTCCCTTCCTCCCCCCTCCTGCCCACCTCACACTAACACACGGACTGAAGTCCCCTCCCCCTTTTCCTCGGCTCGGATGTCACAGACAGGAGAAGGAGGGGGAGGAGAATGGACACAGGACTCAACAGGACGGGACATGCTGATCTGAGGTTTGTACAGAATATTAATGCTTGGCACTTGCAGGAGAAGGAGACACAGAGACAGGGGGCAAGTTGTCAAAAAAGAATACTTGCAGTGATTTTGGGGGATAAGAGCATGCTGTATGTGCTAGGGGGCACTTTAGGAGGGGAGATATATTGTGCTGGGGGGGTCAGATTTTTTATTTAACCCCCTTCCAGCACAATTTCTCTCCCCTCCCAAAGTGTGCCCCCTAGCACATACAGCATGCTCTTATCCCCCAAAATACAAAAGTATTCTTCTTTGACAACTTGCCCCCTTCCCCATCTTCAAAGACAAACTAGCTGCTATTGGAGGGGACAATTGTACCGTCTGGAATCCTGCGAACTTTGCTAGAGATTCAGGGCAATTCTGGAGGAGGATGTAAGGGGGCACTAAGGGGGCACCCCGGAGGACGTAAGGGGGCTCTGACCAAGTTAGTACCGCCAGAGTGCCCCATTACATCCCCCCTTACAACCTCCAGAGTGCCCCATTACATCCCCCCTTACAACCTCCGGGGTGCCCCCTTAGTGCCTCCAGAGTGCCCCCTTACATCCTTCGGAGTGCCCCACCACCAAAGTGGTATAGCAGTGGCTGACAGACTATCAGGAGGTGATATTGCACTCCTCTTCCTCCTCTCTCCACTAACTACCCCCCACCATAGACTCCACACTCCTCACCTGTACATATTACCCACCATTATACATTCTGCACTCCTCTCATGTACATATTACCCACCGCCATACATTCCGCACTCCTCTCCTGTACATATTACCCACTGCCATACATTCCGCACTCCTCTCCTGTACATATTACCCACCGCCATACATTCCACACTCCTCTCCTGTACATATTACCCACCGCCATACATTCCGCACCCCTCTCCTGTACATATTACCCATCGCCATACATTCCGCACCCCTCTCCTGTACATATTACCCACCGCCATACTTTCCGCACTCCTCTCCTGTACATATTACCCACCGCCATACACTCTGCATTCCCTATTTAACATTACCACATTCTGCACTATACAAGTCATCTCAGACTCTCTTTAAGAACACCCCCTTTAAGCCAATATTTAGTGCAATTTAAGACATGTCCACAATTCATTACGACACGCTTTGCGCACCATATTGTTGTTGTTCTTGATGCCTAGGGCCCACTTTTGATCTTGCACACGGGCCCGCTGATTTCGTATGCCCCTGCCCCAAAAATCGGTAAAAAATTTTGTCAAAAATCATCTTTTTTTTGGGGGGGGTGTCCCTGAATGGCAGTTTGGAAATGTGGTCACCCTAGCTGTACTGCACACGCAAACTTGGGGAATGGTAAAACCCTGCAGTTCAGTTGTGGCTTTACCAGCCCCAATCCCTATCCCGTTAGCTGCTGCAGCAGGAATTAAACCCCCTGCTGCTTTTGGTGGGTGCTACTGCCTGCTTATTTTTGTACATAGGACCATTTTGCAAGTGCCCCGCAACTGCATGCTTCTGCAGGGTCCAAGGGGTTAAAGCAAGTGGTGAGAAAGCAACACAATGCTGCCTGCTTTAACCCCTTGTTTGCTGTACTGCACAAGGTTGCATGCATTTGCATGAGCAGCCTCGTTTACTTGAATGGGTCACGATTGGCAGGTGCTACACCCACCAACTATGACAAGGCGTATAACTCGGCTGCTGGTGTGACATGTGTAGACCCCTGGCCACCGCAGCTAAAGGAGGAGCGGTTGGGGCGGGGGTGGTAAAAACACATCTTAACTTTGGGGTTTTTACCACCCCCAAATCACAAATTAAATGAACCTTTGTTCTGAGCCCCCCTATAAAGACTGCTTTCACAATGATGTGCTGTGGTTTACCTGCACCGCGGATGCAGTGCATCTGACTTTCCTGGGTTAGCTGCACTTTGCCATAGACTTCTATTATATCATGCAGGTTTGGTGCACTTTCTGAAAGCACACCAAAACTCCTCCATTCAGAAAGTGCACCAAACCCGCAGGATATAATTGAAGTCTATGGCTAAGTGCAGCAAACCCACAAGAAAACTGCAAGCACACTACACTGCACCCACGGTGTGGGTAAACCGCAGGACACCAGTGTGAAAGCAGCCTTATACTATTATGCCTAGTGTATTGCTTCACACTGACCTGAAGATTTCTTCTTTCCTGCTGCTGGCACCACACTGGAGACCTCTAGAAGGGATAAAAGATCCACTTATGCGGCTCTTGCTCCCTACTACAGCTTCAACTTTACAAGTAGTCCCTCTGCATTACACTCTGATGCTCCGAGATAGCAGGTCAGCAAGCCCAGACCGTGAACTACCAGTCTCCTGTCCAAGATCTACAGGTTGCTGTCGACTGTCCAGGTTGCATTAGACTGTCCAACGCCCATAAATTCTTAAAGAGGAAGTAAACCCTAATGGGTTTACTTCCTTTGTTTCCCTGCAAAGGTAAAGCATAAAGGGCTACTATGCATCGCATAGTAGCCCATTATGTGTCACTTACCTGACACAGGAGCCTGCGATGTCACCGCTGTCCCCTCTGCTACGGAGTGTCCATCTTATTTCCGGGTATCGTGGCTCCGGTGCTGGGATTGGCCAGAGCCGCGATGACGTCACTCCCGCGCATGCACGCGGGAACCACCACTAACGGCATATTGCCGTTAGCAACGGCATGCTCAGTGCGCCTGCACACTGCTGTCTATGGCGCATGCATGCGCCATAGACAGCGGTGCCTTTCTTTTTGCAAATATCTCCTAAACCGTGTAGGTTTAGGAGATATTTCTTGGACCTACAGGTAAGCCTTAATCTAGGCTTACCTGTAGGTCAAACTGGTCTGTAAGGGTTTACAACCACTTTAAGGAGAAGATTGGCCTCTAATTGCTAAAAAATTTATAGTAACCCATGCCCTCTCCTGTTAATGTATTTTCAAGCAATACATTTTAAAAAGACATCCAAGACTGTGGGAGCCGGTGTGAATGGACTAATGCTTGTGGTGGTGGGCAGCCTCTCTACTTTTAGGGAAGAACCAGTTAATACCAGTAAAATTCATTTATATGGTCATCCAGACTTTTGTCCACCGCTAAAAATATTTATCCTGGAATGATTATAAATCATTTATGATTACAGATGACACAAATATGTTCATACTTTAACCAGTAGCCGACCAGCCGCCATCGTTATACTGCGGCAGGTTGGCTCTCTTGGGTAAATTGGCATAGCTATGTCGGGTATGGGGCGCACCCGCGGCGATCGGATTAGCTTCTGAACTGATCAGTCCCCAGGCCCAGGCCAATGATTTCTGGCCTGGACCTGGTGATTGGTTCTGGCGAATGAGAGACTGTCCTCTGCCTGTAAGTGTAAACACAGGCAGAGGAAGTGATGTCATCTCCCCTCGTGGAATTCTTTTCAGTTCCAGAGAGAGAACATCTAACTGTGAGTTGCACCAATACTACACTAACACCAGTACACGTAGGCACACTTTTCATCCTCCACCCTAGTTAACCCCTTCACTCCCTGTCACTGTGTCACCAAGTGCAGTTTTCAGATTGTTCACTGATCACTGTCCTGGCGTCACTTGTGACACTAATCTGTGTTAGGGCAGTTAGTAGTAGGGTACTCCCCTAATAAAGGTTTAACCCCTTGATCGCCCCCCGGTTAACCCTTATACCCCCTGTCAAATGTGTCCCTAATATAGTGTATAGATCTATATTCTGATCGCCATATTAGTGTCATGGGTTAGCCAGTTAGTTGGTTTGTTTCACTGTCAGTCTTTTATAGTGTCAGGGTACCCCCATATATTACAGAATAAAGGTTTTAACCTACTGATCACTCCCAGTTAACCCTTTCACCCCCTGTCACCAGTGATCCCTGTATAAGTGTCACGGGTGACGCTGGTTAGTTGGTTATTTTTTATAGCCTCAGGGCACCCGCCATATATTACCTATATCAGAGTGTTTAACCCTCTGATCGCCTGGCGGTCAGTCCCAGGCAGCATCAGATTAGTGCCAGTAGCACCACACGCACGCACCATACACCTTCCTTTACTAGTATAGTGTCTGAACGGATCAATATCTTTAATCCAAACAGATCTATACTAGCGTTCCCAGTAGTTTAGGGTTGCCAAAAATGCAGCGTTACCAGGATCAGCTCAGATACCTGCCACCACCTGTGTTTAGCCCCTCCGCCCAGCCCAGCCCAGCCCACCCAAGTGCAGGATCAATCACTGTCACCTACAAAACACAACACACATAACTGCAGCGTTCGCAGGGTCAGGCTTGATCCTTGCGAATGCTAACAGTTTTTTTGGTAGCGATGGAAGCAGGCTCTGACAATCAGGTGCTCTTTTTGCCTGTGAGTCGCACTAGTTGTACCTATAAATTTAGAGGCCACAATGTCCAATCGGATGTACACTAGTGAAGAGGCCTACACATTTCTGAGCATGACAGATGAAAGTAAAGAGGAAGTCACCCATCTGTCAGATTCAGGGTCAGAATACAAAACCAGTAGACACAGCTGCACCCAGACAGATAGCAGGGACCACTCCGTCATCAGAGCTAAGGTCAGGCATACCCGACCCCGTTCTTCTGTTGTTGAGGTGCAAGAACCGCAGGGCTCTTGTATGGAGCAGAGCGTCAGTACTAGAGCCGCTCATCTTTCTGGTGGACTGCCAAGCACCAGCGGCCTAGTACACCCTGGTCATAGTCAAACCAGCACTGCAGTATCACGAGGTGATGTGGCGAGTCCCATGAGTGCAGTTCAAGCTGGTGCGGTGGCTAGCACAAGTAGTGCCCCACAGCCACCAAGAAAAAAGTCAAACACAGGCCTGTCGAGCCCATAGTGGCCTTCCCGCTGAATTTGCCAATCCTAATTGGGAGCCCACCACTATTGCAGCGCCCATACTTCCCCCATTCACTGGCCAACCCGGAATTCAGGTGGAAACAGTTGATTTTACAATACTTGATTTTTAGTCGCTGTTTTTCGGGGAAGGTCTCTATAGATCTATTGTTGACCAAAGCAATTTGTATGCTGGTCAATTCATCGCTGCTAATCCCCAGTTGACCCTTGCCAGAGATCTGAAACCTATTACGGTTTCTGAATTTAAGACCTTTCTGGGCCTATCCCTCCTCGTGGACATACCGAAGAAGAGTGAGTTGCGGTCATATTGGTCCACTGACCCAATTCATCATATGACTGTGTTCTCTGCTTCCATGACCAGGGCTAGAGCAGAGCAGATCTTGCAGTTTATGCAATTCAATTACAATGAACTGTCATCCTCAGGGTGACCTTGGATTTGATCAGCTCTACAAAATTTGGCCACCCATAAACCACTTCAACCAACAGTTTGCAACCTTGTTTACTCCCGATCAAGTTGTCTGCATTGATGAGTCCCTGATTAAGTTTTCTGGCTGCTTGTCTTTCAAACGGTATCTTCCCTGCAAGCGTGTCAGATATGGGGTCAAGTTGTATAAGCTCTGTGACAGGTCAACAGGCTATACATATAGTTTTATTGTTTACGAGGGAAAAGATAGTCACGTGGAGCCCGAGAACTGCCCAGACTACATAGGGAGCGCTGGTAAGATTGTTTGGGACTTGGTGTCACCCTTATTCGGAAAGGGGTACCACTTGTACGTGGACAATTATTACACAAGCATGCCACTTTAGTCACCTTTTTGATTGTGGAATTGGCATATGTGGCACTGTGCGATTTAATCGCCGGGGCTTCCCCCAATGGCTTGAAGATTCCTGACTTAGACAGGGGGAGAGAGCCTGCTTGAGATAATTTGCTCGCAGTGAAGTGGAGGGATAATCGGAATGTTTTTGTTCTGTCCTCCCTTCACGCAGATACGACAGTCGAAATTCCAATGGCGACTGGTGTTGTTGTGAAGCCCCTGTCCATGAAGCTCGTGCCCACTCATACAACCTTAATATGGGAGGGGTGGACTTTAACAACCAGTTGATGGTACCGTACTTAATTGCCCATAGAGCCAGGCGCTGGTACAAAAAAGTGTCTGTATACCTATTTCAATTGGCTCTGCTGAACGCTTATGTGCTGTACAAAGCCCCAGGACAAACTGGATCCTTCCTTAAATTCTAGGTAGAGGTCACCACAGCCCTTTTGTTTCCAGACGGTGCTGTGCCCCACCTTCCCAACGCAAATTCAGTGAGCTGGCTGCATGAGAGGCATTTTCCATATGTCCTCCCTTGTACCCCTACCCAACCAACACCCCAAAGAAAATGTCATGTCTGTAGGAAAGGCGGATACAGGTGTGACACCCGCTTTTATTGTCCCTCCTGTCCTGACCAAACTGGTCTCTGCATCGGTGTATGTTTCCAACGCTACCACTCACTAGTGGAGTATTAACATAGGGTGCAGCACTGTACAGTCCTAGCGCACACTTTCACAGGGTCTCCAAAGATGTCATTGCATTTTGAGAGACCCGAACCTGGAACAATTACAGCTACGAAAAAAAGTGTGTGTGTGTGTGTGTGTGTGTGTGTGTGTGTGTGTGTGTGTGTGTGTATATATATATCCAAAAATAGTTGTCTCTATATTGTTCTGCTCTACTGTATTTTATGCTTAACTGCAATGTTTTATTGTTACTATGTTTTATCATGTTTGCTTTGCAGGTATGTCATTCTTTTATACTTTACGGTTTACTGTGTTTTATTGTTAATCATTATTTTCTTTGTAGGTACGCCATTCAGCTGCAGCACTGATTTATTTATCTTGACAGCAACAGTGTTTGCTCTCTCGATAAGTAAATCAGCGACTCCAGTGTTGTAAGGCGATTTCACCACCACAGTTAAAAAAAAAAAAAAAAAAAAGAAAAAAAATGGTGCATGTATGCCCATCATTAGAAGTGGGTGGATGCAGGGCGATATTCTAATTGTGGGCATACCCGCCGATCAATCTTTTTTTTCATGCAGCCCACAGGCTGCATGAAAAAAAAAAACAACACTACAATATATGCCCAACAAGGACCAGCAACGTACTGGAATGTTGCTGAGCTTTGAGTGGTTTTACCAGAATGATGCCTGCAGGTTGAGGTATTATCCTGGTATCGTTCTTTTCAGCCAGAGGTCGGCTTTCATGTAAAAGCAATCATAGGGGCTAATTAGCTGCTAGACTGCTTTTACAAGCAGTGGGAGGGAACGTTTCCCCCCCCGCCATCTTCCATGATTTTCTCTGGCTCTCCTGTCCCATGATAATGCAGCCGGTGGCTCTGCCAGCTGACCATAGAGCTGATCGAAGACCAGAATGGCTCCAATCATCTTTATGGCCTAAGAAACCGGAAACTACGAGCATTTTATGACTTCGGTTTCTCTGGATATAAACAGCGCCATTGGGAAATTGGGAAAGCATTTTATCACACCGATCTTGGTGTGGTCAGATGCTCTGAGGGCAGAGGAGAGATCTAGAGTCAATAGACCCCAATTTGTTTTAAAAAGAGCCTGGAGGCGGAGCTTGGTTTTCCAGGTCTTGTACGCAGCTAGGCTCCCAAAAAGTCTGACACATGTGGTATCCCTGTACTCAGCAGAATGTATTTTAGGGTGTAATTTTACATATGCCCATGGCATGTTTGAGCATTATATAATTTAGTGACAACTTTGTGAAAAAAATTGATTTGTAATTTTCCCGAAACTTGTGGCAAAATATAAAATATTCCATGGAATCAACATGCCTCTCAGCAAATAGCTTGGGGTGTCTACTTTCCAAAATGGGGTCATTTGGGGGGGTTTGTGCTAGGGATGCACCGAAATTTCGGCCACGGAAACATATGGGCCGAAAATGGCCCGTTCGGCAAAAAGCCGAAAGAGAATTCTTGCCGATACTGGCCCCGAAAATCACGCATGCGCAGTAGAGGCGGCAGAACCAGCACGTGACCTCACTCGTGTGGGCGGCGTGCACGTTCCTCGTGGTTAAGACGCCGCAACGTCGCACTCGTAAGCACGTTCCGTGCTGAGACGCTGGCACCTTCTCCGTGGACGCTCCTCGTGCTTGTGAGATGCTGCTGGGAAGCGAGAGACGGCTTCATAGAGGGCTGCACATAGCATACTCAAGTACAAGAGTGGGCACTGTCACTCCTGGATGGCTACCATTACTATTCGCAGGTGAGCATTGCTGCTTTTGCCTTCTTAAACTGACAGAAACAAACTAGTAATTCTATTTCTTGTTTATTTTATTATAGTACTAGTCTAGTATTTACTATTTAAAATGACTGTGTCTGCACTGCAGTACATCTGATCTGACTTGTAGCAAAAAAAAAAAAAAAAAAAATTATATAATTGAACTGACTGAGTGATTAAATATGATTTGAAATTGAATGTAATGGATTTGCAAATTGCAAGCTTTTTTTGTGAGCCATTTTGTAGTATACAGTATAAAATTCATGTGCTTGCTGTTATTGAATGTGTCACTTTGACAGTGTAGTATAAGTTATACAGTACTGACATGACAGCAAGCGCATTAATTTTTTTAAACATGACAGTATGCTATATTATATTTCATATATAATATATTAATAATTATATTTATTGCATACTGTCATGTTTAAAAAATTCACGCGCTTGCTGTCATGTCAGTGTCGTATAACTGTATAACACATAATACTACGTTGAGACAAAGTGACAAATTTTATTCAATGACAACAAGGCGCATGAAGTATGCTACAGAATAGCTCAAAAAAATAAAATAGCATACAATTGCAATTTGCAAGCAATCCATTCTGATTCAAATCAAATTTATTCAGTTCAATTATATTTTTTTGGTACAAGTCAGATGTACTGCAGTGCAGACATAACTACCTTGCATGCCAAGAGCATCACCATAAAAAAAAAAAAAAGAAGGATTGGTTAGTTTTTATTTTTTAAAGCTGCCTCCTGGGGTTTAGCTTTTAAATTGATTTCGTCCTTTTTTTTACCCCCCTCAGATTTCACTCCCACTATAAATCAATCAGTCTATGATATTATTCTACGTTACCAGCAAAGGTGGACCATGTCTGCAGTGTGGAAATATTTTAAAGTTTCTGATAAAGACCCCAAATTTGCAATCTGTACTCTTTGCAGAACAGAAATTTCAAGAGGTGGTACAGTGCCAAAGAATTTTTCAACAACAGGTTTGATACACCACCTGAAAACACATCATCCAGTTCAGCATTCTAATTACAAGAAAACAGCGCCACTTTCAAAAAGTGCCTCAGACTTAACACCATCTGTGGTCACAGTGTTTGAAAAGGTTAAAAAATATGCAAGTGACAGTCCCAAAGCTCATGCCATTACAGCTAAAATTATGGAATTTATTGCATTAGACGACCAGCCATTCTCTGTTGTGGAAGACATTGGATTCCATAGGCTCATGCAACATATTGAGCCGCGTTACTCACTACCAAGCAGACACTACTTTGCAGATACCAGTCTCCATGAATTGTTTAGCAGTGTTAGAAAACACGTTCAGGAGCTCATGACTACGACATCATAGCAATCAGTTTTACTACCGACATTTGGAGTTCAGATGTCAATCCAACGAGCATGCTCAGAATGACAGCACAGTGGATAGATGACAAATTTCAATTGCAAAACATCCTACTTAACGCATGTGAGTTTGTTGGATCACATACTGCAGCAACAATATCTGATGCTTTAAAAACCATGCTTGACACTTGGCACATTGAGAAGTCTAAAGTGCATTTGATTGTCCGAGATAATGCGCAGAACATGGCAAAGGCAATGGAGGACAGTGAATTTCAAAGCATACCGTGCATGGCACACACGCTACAATTGACTGTGAATGAAGGATTGCTGAGTCAGCGCACCATATCTGATATCGTATCAAAAGTAAGAAAAATTGTGGGTCACTTTAAGCATTCTCCGCTTGCTTATTCCAGATTACAAGCTTTGCAGATGCACTTTGGAATGGTACCGAAACGACTGCAGCAAGATGTAGCCACTCGTTGGAACAGCACCTACTATATGCTACAAAGTCTTTTTGAACAAAAGCGTGTTTTAGCTGCATACATTGCAGATTACGAGCTGCCAGCAACACTGAGTGCACATGAGTGGACGTTAGTTGAAAATAGTTTGTCTCTTCTATTTCCATTTGAACAGTTAACAAAAGAAATAAGCTCAGCTAATGCTTCCATTGCTGAAGTTATCCCCTTGATTGCTGCACTGAAGCGTCTGCTTGGAAAAGAGGTAGAAACAGACCATGGCGTAAAAATGGCTAAAACCACTCTACTGGAGGCCGTTACCAACCGGTTTCAAGACACCGAGTCCAACCCTCTGTACTGCATTGCAACAGTTCTAGATCCTCAATTTAAAGAGCATTACTTTAATATGGAGAAAAAGCAGCGTGTACGGGAAATGATACTGGCACAAATGGAGGTGGTGGAAGCATCTAGTGAAGGAGTTTCAAGGTGTTGCACAGAGGAAAGTGAGAAACGGTCACATACAAGTGAAGAAGAACACACTCCCTCCATATCTGATATATTTGAAGAAATTTTACACGAATGCACCCCAATCCATAGCGATGCCACAAGTGCAACTACCCAACAGCTGGACATTTATTTAGCTGAACAGCCTATTGCCAGAAGCGACAATCCCCTTGAGTACTGGCACATCAACAAAGAACGTTTTCCCTTGCTTGCACAAATTGCACGCAGATATTTATCTGCCCCAAGCACCAGTACAGAGAGTGAGAGACTATTCAGTCTAGCATCTCATATTCTTGATGAGAAGAGAAACCATCTCTCCCGTGAGAATGCTGAACAGCTTTTGTTCTTAAAGTGAAATCTGCCACTTTTACTGAAATAGATTTAAAAATCCATAGCATAGACCAATTCATTTACCATGTTACATAGTTACATAGTAGGTGAGGTTGAAAAAAGACACAAGTCCATCAAGTCCAACCTATGTGTGTGATTATGTGTCAGTATTACATTACATATCCCTGTATATTGCGGTCATTCAGGTGATTATCTAATAGTTTCTTGAAGCTATCAATGCTCCCCGCTGAGACCACCGCCTGTGGAAGGGAATTTCACATCCTTGCCGCTCTTACAGTAAAGAACCCTCTACGTAGTTAAAACATAGTAAATTAATTGGTATTGGACTGTGCTATTGGACAACTGGAACATACAACATAGTATGACTGACTATCTAGTATGTTCCAATTGTCTAGTTGTGCCACTTGTTGGTTGTTCATTTGTAGTAGTTCTACAATTTTTTGCACTTCAATTTAAAAAAGAACTCCAGCTTTTGAACTACTGTACCATAGTTTGTTGCTGTTGGGCTAAACTATGTCTCTCCCTAAGCTGTCAGCCCGCTGCATGTGCAAATGCAAAACTGTATGTTCTTTATCTGTGGCTGTCTACATACTACAGTACTATACCGCACTGTGTTCCGGGTATGGGCAGTGACTTCCATAAACACAGACTAGACTACTCTACATTGCTTGCTGTGATTGGCTGAGCACCGCTGCTGTAGACTAGTCTGTTCCACTTCCAGGATGTCCCCGCCCATACCCGGGGGCCGGAACACAGTGCGGTCTACTGTATGACTAGTATGTATCTAACCCGCAGCTACATACAAACACTTTTATATCACACATCCAGCCGCTGACACCTTAGGGAGAGAACTTGGGGAAAAAAACTACTAGTTCTCATTTAAGTTGAAGGAAAATAATAAAATAAAAATATTATAGCATAGCAGATAGTACAGTGCTATGTTACATTTACAGAAACTGTGAAACAGAATAACAGCCTTCCGTCAAATTATTTCTGTTATGGCTAGTTGAGACGAGAGTTGTTCTTTAAAGTATTACTTACTTATACGTAGTTTGTTCTGTTGTTGGGCCAAACTATGTCATTGTCTCTCCCTAAGCTGTCAGCCCGCTGCATGTGCAAAATTGTATGTTCTGTATCTGTGGCTGTCTACATACTACAGTACCGCACTATGTTCCGGGTATGGGCGGTGACTTCCATAAACACAGACTAGTCTACATTGCTTGCTGTGATTGGCTGAGCACCGCTGCTGTAGACTAATCTGTGTTCCAGGATGTCTCCGCCCATACCCGGGGCCGGAACACAGTGCGGTCTACTGTATGACTATGTAAGTAACACGCAGCTACATACATACACTTATTGCACATCCAGCCGCTGACACCTTAGGGAGAGAGAACTAAATTACTAGTTCTGATGTAAGTTGGAAATTAATAAAATATAAAAAAGTCAGTCTTTGGCATTTTTATATTATTATATTAATTGTTATTAATATTATTTATTTTATTTGGTTATGCCTGTTTTATTTGGTATGGTAGTGCAATGTGCACTGACTGCAGTCTTATTTTATTTTTATCTTCTGTGTCCACTGTCCAATTTTATGTGGGTTACTTTTTATTACTTTTGACATTACTGGATTGTAGTATTCTTTTCTTCATAAAATTAATGATTACGTTGAATATAAATAATATAACGAATACAACACAATTTTGTATATCCAATAATTTTTTTATGTAATATATAAAAAAAAAGCCTATTTCGGTTTCGGTGCTGTTTCGGTATCGGTTTTGGTTTTTGGGATCAAGGAAGATTTTCGTTATCGCTTTCGGCACCAAAAAACCCATTCGGTGCATCACTAGTTTGTGCTATCTGGGCATATCATGGCCTCCGAAACTGTGATAGGTAGTGGAGAGTGAAATCATCATTTCCTGTCGCATCATGGCAGCATACATTTTGGGTTGTGACTCCGCCCCGACAACCTGATAGGACCACATAGCTATAAATTGTAGAGAGGGCCCCCGCCCCAGCATTCTCTTATTTTTCCTCACCTGTCAGGACCGAACGGATTAAGAAGCACCCCCTTACCGCTTCGCCCCAGCCAGGTTCTAGCCTCTCCTGGGTGGAAGTCCTTACATGTACAGCCTCTAAATGAGCTAGATGGAAGGAACCCCGCTCTGGTGATCTCAGGGGTATGTTGCGGCTCCAGTATAAGCCTTAAAACAGGCTTAGTTGTTGTGCAGCGGTCTCCAACTCTTTCACATCACTGTTACTGTGCCTTGTAGTCCTTCCATGGCTCCCCTCAGCGCGCTGAGCATCTTGGCGCTTCTGCGCATGCGCAGTACACAGCTTCAGGGTGTCCCTTCGTTTTTGCCAGGGTTCAAGATGGCGCCGAGCGTTGCTACTGCGCATGTGCGAGCGGGACGTGACCTCGGTGGTCATGGCAGCAGATTTAAAAGCACCTGTTTCTCATGCTGGGCTTCTCCTGCTACCCTGAATGTTTCCTACTGCATTTCAGCGCTATACACTGTTGGTGTACCGCCCCCTTCTGGGTAAGTGACTTTGTATCTCAATGCACCTTTTTCTGGTCTCACTTTTGCATGTTCTTACCTTCCTGTATCTCTATCAGGGGTACCACCCTTCTTTTCCTATGGAGGCCGCTGCCCCAGCAGATCACCATCAGCCTAATAGGTAAGGGGGGGGGGGGATTCCCGTTGGTAAGTAGAGAAGATTGAAAAAGAGAGCAGGATTGTACCAACGCTGCCTAAATTGGTCAGCCCTATCAGGTCCTCGAGATCGTCCAAATGAAAGGCGAATAGAGACCTCGCACAGGAGAAGCCGCTCCGGCCACAGGCAAAGCCGCTTACGCAGAAGAAGTCGCTCAAGTCACAGGGGAAGCCGCAGAAGGAGTCGATCCTGCTCTAGACATAGCCACTCCTACCACAGAAGATCCCCTGCACGTAGACGCCAGTCACCTGTACGTTCCTCCCACCCAGCCAGGAACGCTTGCTGGGTATGAGGGGCCACAGCCCTCCCAGATAAACTGGCTTGTCGCAGATGTATTGAGGAGGCCACCAGAGAGAGAGATCCGGATATCATAGAACCCACTGGAGTCTCAACTACGCAAGTCGCAACTCCCAATGCGGAGTTTACAGCCCAGAGTGCCTCGTCTACCCATCTCAGTACATCAAGGGAACAAGAATTCCCGTCAGACAATGAGGAGCTGGAAACTTCAGCCAGTTTTGATTTTTCGCTTATAGAACCTTTCATCAGATCGGTCAAGGAAGCAATAAACTGGGAGGAACCCAAGCAGGTGCAGCAGAAACAAAGGAAGTATTTTCCAAATCTCAAAAGAGTTCGAGGCTTTCCCGTTCATTGATTAATTGGATGAGCTGATTAAAGAGGAATGGCAGAATCCTGAAAAGAAGACTAGTCTAACCAACAGACTTTCCAAACTATACCCACTTAGGCAACCCAAGGTATCCCCTTTGGTTCCCCCCCAGTAGTAGACGCATCTTTGATGCGTCTAGCCAGACACGTGACGCTCCCTATTGAAGATGCAGTAATATTCCGGGAGGTGCTTGATAGAAAGGTCAATACTGACCTTAAAAGGGCTTACCTATTTGCCGGAGGCACCTGCAGACCAGCAGTGGCACTGGCTGTGGTCGGGAAGACTATCTCCAGCTGGTCCTCTGGTACCGCAAAACTTGTTGCGGAGGGCGCAGATCAAGAGCAGATCATCAAGGCCCTACAAGAACTTAGCCTTGCAGGGGATTTCATAGCGGAGGCTTCCGTGGACACCATTAGGTCTGCATCAAGGTCCATGCTGGCCACTGTAATGGCCAGAAGGGCGCTATGGCTTAAACCCTGGTCGTCTGACCCGGCATCAAAATCCAATTGGTGCCGAATTCCGTACGACGGGGTGAACCTCTTCGGGACGAAGTTAGATACGGCAATTTCGAAGGTGACCGGCGGGAAGTCAGGTCTTATTCCATCAGACAGAAGGCCGAAACAGCAGAGACCGCCTCCCTCTAGACGCAATCTCCCAGAGAGGTACAGAGATGCAAAGGTCTATAGACCCGGGAAAGAATACAGAAGGAGTTGGAAGAACCCTCAGACGTCTTTCCTCAAATTCCAGAAACCTAAAACCCCTGCCTCCAATGACCAGAAGTCCTTTTGAAGGTTCGCCCGCCCAACCAGGTTTAGTGGGTGCCAGACTCACAAAGTTCAGGTTGGTCTGGGCGGGAACAATAAAAGACCCATGGACAGTGTCCACTATTCATTTCGGGCACAAGTGGTTGTTCAAAGGTCATCCCCCAAGGGATCAATTTTGCTCAACCAAACTTCCTCCATCCCGAGAAAAAAAAAAAAAAAAAAAAAAAAGGCTGTCTTTAGTCCAGTAGATTCAGGACCTGCTCCAAAAGCAAGCGATAGTGGAGGTTCCACTATCACAAAGGGCAAAGGTTTCTACTCCCCACTTTTCTTAGTAAAAAAAGAAGTCAGGGGATTTTTGTCCAGACTTGGATCTGAAGAGCCTCAACCGGTCAATCCGGATAGAGTCGTTCAAAATGGAAAGCTTACAATCAATCCTCCAAGCAATAAACCGGGGAGATTGGATGCTTTCAATCGACCTCCAGGACGCATACCTACATATCCCTATCCACGCCGCATTCCAAAAATACCTTCATTTCACCTTAAACCATCGACACTTCCAATTCCAAAGTCTCCCTTCGGGATTTCTACCACACCCAGGACATTTACAAAAAGGTCCTATGCATGGCACGTCAATGTCCCAGCCGATCTCCATCTCTCAGGAGGTCAAACAGTCGCTACGCTGGTGGACTCTACCTCACAACTTGAAAAGATGCAAGCACATAGTCACCCCTCATCAAGAGATAGTGACATCAGATGCCAGTCTGGAGGGGGGCACACTATCAGAACTGTGCGGATCAGGGCCGCTGGCCATTCAGGTCACAGGACCTAGTGTCGAACATTCTGGAGATGAAAGCAGCATTTCAGGCCCTCCTGGCCTTCAGCCCTCTCTTGAGGGGGAAGCATGTCCTTCTGAGAATGGACAACAAAGTGTCTGTCGCCTATATCAACAGGCAGGGGGGGCACCAAAAGCAGGTCCATGATGCAGGAGGTCCATCCTGTTCTAGAATGGGCACAGCTGAACCTGTCAGACTTAGGGGTGGTGTACGTTCCGGGGGTCCAAAACATCTTGGCCGACTCACTAATCAGAAATTTTACCTCCAACAATGAGTGGTCTCTGAGTCCCCGGGCTTATGCTCTCATATCCCGGACCTGGGGATCACCGGAGATAGACCTTGCGGCAACACCAGCCAACACAAAATACCAAAGATTCCTGTCAAGGATTCCCTTCCCTGCAGCAAAGGGGACAGATTGCCTTCAACACCCTTGGGAGTTGCGCCTGGGCTACATCTTCCCTCCGACTCCCCTCATAGCGAGATTCCTCCTGAGGCCCAAGAAATCAAACGGCATTGGTAATAGCAGTAATTCGGGCGGCACAGTGGCGCAGTGGGTAGCACTCTCGCCTAGCAGTAAGAAGGGTCGCTGGTTCGAATCCCGACCATGACACTACCTGCCTGGAGTTTGCATGTTCTCCCTGTGTCTGCGTGGGTTTCCTCCGGGTACTCCGGTTTCCTCCCACACTCCAAAGACATGCTGGTAGGTTAATTGGATCCTGTCTAAATCGGCCCTAGTATAGGTATGAATGTGAGTTAGGGACCTTAGATTGTAAGCTCCTTGAGGGTATAGGGACTGATGTGAATGTATAATATATATATGTAAAGCGCTGCGTAAATTGACGGCGCTATATAAGTACCTGAAATAAATAAATAAAAATAAATAAATTCCTTTTTGGCCAAGGAGACCATGGTTTACCACCCTCATGCAACTGAACACGGCAGATCCCCTGCTCCTCCCGTTATCTACGGACCTGCTCTCCCAGGGCCATCTACTTCACCCGAATCCGGAGAGGCTACATTTGATGGCCTAGAGACTGAAAGGGCTAGGTACTTAGAACAAGGCTGTTCCCAGAAGGTGGTGGACACGTTACTCCAGGCCAGAAGGCCTACCACCAACAACACCTACAGACGGGTCTGGCAGAAATTTATTGCCTTCACTCAACAGCGGGGCTGGGACTCATCCTCCCCTTCAGTTTCACATATCCTGGAATTTCTTCAATCAGGCCTAGAGAAAGGCCTTAGGTCAAGCACTCTGAAGGTGCAGGTGTCGGCCGTATCCGCCCTGACGGGAGTTAAGTGGGCACAAGATCCCCTTGTCATTCAGTTTCAAAGGGCCTGCCTAAAACTGAGGCCTCACAGAAAGCCTTCCTTCCCCGTCTGGGACTTCTCAGTTGTTCTGGAAGCGCTATCTAAAGAGCCTTTCTTCCCGCTTGAGAACATCTCCCTTTGGGATCTAACACTGAAGGTTTCATTCTTGATAGCCATAGCATCGGCTAAAAGGGTGTCAGAGATGCAAGCTCTACTGGCCACTGAACCAAATCTGATTGTCTATCCTTACAGATTAGTCCTGAGGCCTTTGGATCGCTTCATCCCCAAGGTATCCTCATCCTTTCATTTCAACCAGGAGATTACTCTCCCAGCACTCATCACGGATCAGGGAGACCCTCATCCATTGGACGTCAAGGGTAACATCTTGGAGTATCTCTCAGCAACCAAATCCATCAGAAAGACGGAGAGTCTCCTAATCATCCCACATGGATTCAGGTGAGGTCAAGCGGCATCCTCACGCACCATTGCTTCATGGCTAGTAAAGGCCATCAAGAAAGCGTATTCATTAAGTAACCATCAGATACCTGAGGGCTTAAGGGCACACTCCACCAGGGCAGTGGCAACCTCCTGGGCGGCCTACTGTAGGGTCTCGGAGGAGACAATTTGCAGAGCGGCTACCTGGTCTTCCAGGAACACCTTTATGTCTCATTATAAGGTGGAT
This sequence comes from Aquarana catesbeiana, assembly GCF_042186555.1. Lineage (NCBI taxonomy): Eukaryota > Metazoa > Chordata > Amphibia > Anura > Ranidae > Aquarana > Aquarana catesbeiana. The sequence goes on from NC_133336.1 coordinate 158,586,959, forward strand.
TCCGCTCGCTTATCCACAGTGGATTTCGGAAGATCCGTTATCCAAGCCAATTCTTCTATTCTTTGTTAACCACTTCAGCCCCGGAAGGTTTTACCCCCTTCCTGACCAGAGCACTTTTTACAATTCGGCACTGCGTCGCTTTAACTGCTAATTGCGCGGTCATGCAATGCTGTACCCAAACGAAATTTGCGTCCTTTTCTTCCCACAAATAGAGCTTTCTTTTGATAGTATTTGATCACCTCTGCCGTTTTTATTTTTTGCGCTATACACGGAAAAAGACCGAAAATTTTGAAAAAAAATGATATTTTCTACTTTTTGTTCTAAAAAAAATCCAATAAACTCAATTTTAGTCATACATTTAGGCCAAAATGTATTCGGCCACATGTCTTTGGTAAAAAAAATGTCAATAAGTGTATATTTATTGGTTTGCGCAAAAGTTATAGCGTCTACAAACTAGGGTACATTTTCTGGAATTTACACAGCCTTTAATTTATGACTGCCTATGTCGTTTCTTGAGGTGCTAAAATGGCAGGGCAGTACAAAACCCCCACAAATGACCCCATTTTGGAAAGTAGACACCCCAAGGAATTTGCTGAGAGGCATGTTGAGCCCATTGAATATTCATTTTTTTTGTCCCAAGTGATTGAACAATGACAAAAAAAAAAAAAAAAAAAAAAAATTACAAAAAGTTGTCACTAAATGATATATTGCTCACACAGGCCATGGGCATATGTGGAATTGCACCCCAAAATACATTTAGCTGCTTCTCCTGAGTATGGGGATACCACATGTGTGGGACTTTTTGGGAGCCTAGCCGCGTACGGGGCCCCGAAAACCAAGCACTGCCTTCAGGATTTCTAAGGGCGTACATTTTTGATTTTACTCCTCACTGCCTATCACAGTTTCGGAGGCCATGGAATGCCCAGGTGGCACAAACCCCCCCCAAATGACCCCATTTTGGAAAGTAGACACCCCAAGCTATTTGCTGAGAGGCATGGTGAGTATTTTGCAGCTCTCATTTGTTTTTGAAAATAAAGAAAGACGAGAAAAAAAATTTTTTTTTTTTCTTTTTTCAATTTTCAAAACTTTGTGACAAAAAGTGAGGTCTGCAAAATACTCACTATACCTCTCATCAAATAGCTTGGGGTGTCTACTTTCCAAAATGGGGTCATTTGGGGGGTTTTTTTGCCACCTGGGCATTCCATGGCCTCCGAAACTGTGATAGGCAGTGAAGAGTGAAATCAAAAATTTACGGCCTTAGAAAGCCTGAAGGCGGTGTATGGTTTTCGGGGTCCCGTACGCGGCTAGGCTCCCAAAAAGTCTCACACATGTGGTATCCCCATACTCAGGAGAAGCAGCAGAATGTATTTTGGGGTGTAATTTCACATATTCCCATGGCATGTTTGAGCAATATATCATTTAGTGACAACTTTGCGCAAAAAAAATAAAAAAAATAAAAAATTGTCTCTTTCCCGCAACTTGTATCACAATATAAATTATTCCATGGACTCAACATGACTCTCAGCAAATAGCTTGGGGTGTCTACTTTCCAAAATGGGGTCATTTGGGGGGGTTTTGAACTGTCCTGGCATTTTATGCACAACATCTAGAAGCTTATGTCACACATCACCCACACTTCTAACCACTTGAAGACAAAGCCCTTTCTGACACTTATTGTTTACATAAAAAAATAATTTTTTTTTGCAAGAAAATTACTTTGAACCCCCAAACATTATATATTTTTTTTAAAGCAAATGCCCTACAGATTAAAATGGTGGGTGTTTCATTTTTTTTTTTTCACACAGTATTTGCGCAGCGATTTTTCAAACGCATTTTTTGGGGAAAAAACACACTTTTTTACATTTTAATGCACTAAAACACACTATATTGCCCAAATGTTTGATGAAATAAAAAAGATGATCTTAGGCCGAGTACATGGATACCAAACATGACATGCTTTAAAATTGCGCACAAACGTGCAGTGGCGACAAACTAAATACATTTTTAAAAGCCTTTAAAAGCCTTTACAGGTTACCACTTTAGATTTACAGAGGAGGTCTACTGCTAAACTTACTGCCCTCGATCTGACCTTCGCGGCGATACCTCACATGCATGGTGCAATTGCTGTTTACATTTGACGCCAGACCGACGCTTGCGTTCGCCTTAGCGCGAGAGCAGGGGGGACAGGGGTGCTTTTTTTTTTTTTTTTTTTTTTTTTTCTTTATTATTATTATTTTTTTATCTTATTTTTAAACTGTTCCTTTCATTTTTTTTTTTTTTTAATCATTTTTATTGTTATCTCAGGGAATGTAAATATCCCCTATCATAGCAATAGGTAGTGACAGGTACTCTTTTTTGCAAAAATTGGGGTCTATTAGACCCTAGATTTCTCCTCTGCCCTCAAAGCATCTGACCACACCAAGATCGGTGTGATAAAATGTTTTCCCAATTTCCCAATGGCGCTGTTTACATCCGGCGAAATCTAAGTCATAAAATGCTCGTAGCTTCCGGTTTCTTAGGCCATAGAGATGTTTGGAGCCACTCTGGTCTCTGATCAGCTCTATGGTCAGCTGGCTGAATCACCGGCTGCATTTTCAGGTTCCCTGTTGAGACAGGAGAGCCAGAGAAAAACACGGAAGACGTTGGGGGGGAGGGGCATTCCCTCCCACTGCTTGTAAAAGCAGTCTAGAGGCTAATTAGCCGCTAGGATTGCTTTTACATGAAAGCCGACCGCTGGCTGAAAAGAATGATACCAAGATGATACCTAAACCTGCAGGCATCATTCTGGTATAACCACTCAAAGTCGTGAATGGCGTACCTGAAGACAAAAAAATGGTTAACAATAAAGCACAGTAAACGGTAAGGTATAAAAAATTGCATACCTGAAAAGCAAACATGATAAAACATAATAACAATAAAACATTGCAGAATAGAATACAGTAAAAAAAAACAGAACAATAGAGAGAGAATAGAGAGAGAGAGAATAAAACGACAACTATTTTTTTTTATTTTATATTTTTGTATGTGTTTTTTTTTTTTTTTTTTTTTTACACTCTTTTTTGTAACTAACTTTTATAACTGTAACCGGTTCCAGGTTCGGGTCTCTCAAAATGCGATGGCATCTTGGGAGACCCTGTGAAAGTGTGCCTAGTCTGTGCAATGCTGTACCCTACGCTAATACTCAACTAGTGAATGGTAGCGTTCAAAACATTCACCAATGCAAAGACCAGGATTGTCAGGACAGGAGGGACAATAATAGAGGGTGTCACGCCTATATCCGCGCTTGCTGCAGACACAACATCTTTTTTGGGGGGGTTCGTTGGGTAGGGGTACTCGGGAGGACATAAAGAAAATGCCTCTCATGCAGCCGACTGCATTTGGTTGGGGATGTGAATGGGGGAAGTACGGGCGCTGCAGAAGTGGTGGGTTCCCAATTAGGATTGGCGAATGCAGCAGGAAGGGCACTATGGGCATGACGGGCCTGTGTTTGTCTTCTTGGTGGCAGCGGGACACTATTTGTGCTTGCCACCTCACCAGCTTGAACTGCACTTATGGGACTCGCCACGTCACCAAGTGTTACTGCAGTGCTGGTTTGACTACGACCGGGGTGTACTAGGCCGCTGGTGCTTGCCAGTTCACCAAAACGCTACCAAAAAAACTGTTAGCGATCTCAGGGATCAGGCCTGACTCTGCGAACGCTGCAGTTATGCGTTTAGTGTTTTGTAAGTGACAGTGATCGATCGATACTGCACTTGGGTGGGCTGGGCTGGGCCGGGCGGAGGGGCAAAACGCAGGTGCTAGCAGGTATCTGGGCTGATCCCGCTAACACTGCGTTTGTGGGAACCCTAAACTGCTGGGGACGCTAGTATAGATCTGATCGGATCAGATATTGATCCGTACAGATACTATACCACTAAGGGAGGCGTATGCTGCGTGCGTGGGTGTTAGCGGTACTGGCGCTAACCTGACACTGCTTGGGGCTGGTGCTTGCCAGTTCACCAAAACGCTACCAAAAAAACTGTTAGCGATCGCAGGGATCAGGCCTGACTCTGCGAACGCTGCAGTTATGCGTTTAGTGTTTTGTAAGTGACAGTGATCGATCGATACTGCACTTGGGTGGGCTGGGCTGGGCCGGGCGGAGGGGCAAAACGCAGGTGCTAGCAGGTATCTGGGCTGATCCCGCTAACACTGCGTTTTTGGGAACCCTAAACTGCTGGGGACGCTAGTATAGATCTGATCGGATCAGATATTGATCCGTACAGATACTATACCACTAAGGGAGGCGCATGCTGCGTGCGTGGGTGTTAGCGGTACTGGCGCTAATCTGACGCTGCCTGGGGCGACGCATATCACCGCCGGGCGATCAGGGGGCTAAACTTTTATTCGGTAATAAACGGCGGGTGCCCTGACACTATAAAAAATAAACGAACTAACCAGCGTCACCCGTAACAGTTATACGGTGATCAGTGGTGAAAGGGTTAACTAGGGGGCAATCAAGGGGTTAAAACATTTATTCGGTAGTATATGGGGGTCCCTGTCGCTATAAAACGCTGACGACGAACCTAAATATTTACCTCACTAACTAGCGTCACCAGCGACACTAATACAGCGATCAGAAAAATGATCGCTTAGTGACACTGGTGACAGGGGGTGATCAAGGGGTTAAAACTTTATTAGGGGGGGTTAGGGGGGTATCCTAGACCTAAAGGGGGCCTAACACTCACTGCCCTAACACTGTAACTGTCACAAACTGACACTATGCAGTAATCAGAAAAAAAAAAAAAAATACTGCTAATGTCAGTTTGTGACAGGGGGGGGGGGTGATTGGGGGGGGATCGGGGGGCGATCGGGGGGGGATCGGGGGTGTAAGGTATGCCTGGCATGTTCTACTGTGTGTGTGTTTTGTGCACTTACATGTCTTCTCTCCTCGGCGCTGGACGGAAACTGCCAGACCGAGGAGAGATGACATCACATCCTCTGCCTGTGTGAAACTACACACAGGCAGAGGAGGATTCCCATTGGCTGGGAGCGATCGCGAGGGGGGGGCCACGATCGGATGGTCTCCCCCTCGCCTCCCGACTCTCCCAGTCAGATGCCGACCGCCGCTGGCACCGGGGGGGGGTCCGATCGGACCCCCCGCCCGCGGGAGGCAGATCACGTATATATACGTGATTCTGCCTGCCCGTGCCACTCTGCCGACGTATATCTACGTTAGGCGGTCGGCAAGTGGTTAATAAACTTAGTTTGCAATCCCACCCAGTTTTGCAAGCTATTCCCCAAAGTGTATGCTGCCATGATGCGACAGGAAAATGGAAAAATTGTATATACTCACCTTTCCGTAATTTTCCTTTCCCGTCGCATCTTCATGGCAGCATACAATCTCCCACCCTTTTGAGGTGATATATACGGAGAATGCTGGGGCCCTCTCTACAATTTATAGCTATGTGGTTCTATCAGGTTGTGGGGGCGGAGTCCCAACCCAAAGTGTATGCTGCCATGAAGATGCGACAGGAAAGGAAAATTACGGAAAGGTGAGTATACAATTTTCCGTTTTTACCCCCTATGAAGCCTGAAGGCGGTGCTTGGTTTTCTGGGTCCTGTAGGCGGCTAGGCTCCCAAAAAGTCTCACACATGTGATATCCCTGAACTCAGGAGAAGCAGCAGAATGTATTTTAGGGTGTAATTTCACATATGCCCATGGTATGTTTGAGCAATATATAATTTCAGTGACAACTTTGTGTAAATTTTCTCTTATTTTTTGTCACAAGTGATTGAAAAAAGAAAATATTCAATGTGCTCAACATGCCTCTCAGCAAATTCCTTGGGGTGTCTACTTTCCAAAATGGGGTCTTTTGGGGGGGGGGGGTGGGGGGGGGGTTTACTGCCCTGCCACTATAGCACCTCAAGAAAAAACTAAAAGATGCGTAAATTTCAGAAAATGTACCCTAGTTTGTAGGTGCTATAACTTTTGCACAAACCAATAAATATACGCTTAATTATTAATTATTTTTTTTACCTGAGACATGTGGCTGAATGCATTTTGGCCTAAATGTATGACTAAAATTGAGTTTATTGTATTTTATTTATAACAAAAAGTAGAAAATCTCTTTTTTCAAAAATTTGGGTCTTTTTTCGTTTATAGCACAAAAAATAAAAACCTCAGAGGTGATCAAATACCACCAAAAGAAAGCTCTTCTTGTGGGGAAAAAAGTACGTGAATTTTGTTTGGGTACAGCATTGCATGACCGCGCAATTACCAGTTAAATCAGCACAGTGCCAAATTGTAAAAAGTCAGGAAGGGGGTAAAACCTGAAGCTGAAGTGGTTCGTTTTGATCCGTAAATGAATGTTCATCATACCATCAAGTGTACAGTATATATTTTATGTAGTTAGGAACAGTTTCAATTTGTTTTAGCCCTGATAATGGAAGCAGTTTAAAGCCCCCAAAACACATTGTCTATCTTTGTAAACTGTTTTGGAATATTCTTTGGAGTGTGGCACACCTATTTTTTAGTTAAAGTTTTCAGGGATATGCCCTGTTCAGAGTGGCCAGTTGGTGTTTGCCCCTTACATTGATGGTCAGTGGTGAGTATCCCTTTCTTTTGGTGATAAGTGATGAGTTCTCCCTTTAATAAGTTACTAAATTTGCAGATTCTGAGGTGGTATTCCTTTAGGCTGGGTTCACACTGGATGGTGATGCGGCTCCCAGCAGGGCTCCTGTTCAAATTCGCACCAGAGCCGCATCAGAGATATGTGAACCGACTCCATAAAGAGCTGGTCACATTCTCCTGCTATTGCGAATTGGATGCGGAGATCCTGTGGTGTGAACCCGGCCTTAGACATGCATGTTTCCTGCACCAGTATATGATTGGTAAATGGGGATGTACAAAGACCATTAAATCATCTGGATTACTGAGATATCGTCCTTCATATAAAGTCAGAAAACAAGTGGTTACTGATCAAATGTTCCTGGAAGATAACAGCGTAAGAAGACAATATTAGGTTACATCATTTGAGCACAGTTTTTATCTTCAGTGCACACTCATTTAGTCATAGGAAACTGGCTGCCAGATGAGCCTTTCTAATTTTGGATTTGAGAAACAGTTGTATTAATAGCCAGTCTTGTCATCAATTTATTCATCCAGCTAGGAGATCATTTCTTTTAGCCCCTGATTCAACTGAGCATCCCAACTTATGTGATATTATTGTACTTAAAGCGATTTGTAAGAGCTCTTTTTTTTTTTTTTTTTTTTTTTTTTAAGAAAAATAAAACATGGTATACTTACCTGTTCTGCACAATGGGGTTCCCATCAGTGCTCTCCACTCTTCCTCCTCTGATTGGCACATAGCATGCCGCGTGCTGTGGGGGTACTTGTGCGGGTACTCTCCTGAGCCAGGCTGTGTGCGTTCATCACCACATGTTTGCTGCCCCACCCTTTTCTCACCAGCCAGGGTGCATGTTCAGTTAAGGGTCTAGTATGAATTTTAAAAAGGACTTGAAACTTTAAAAAAAATCCATGGATGGGGGCGTGGCCTGGACGGGAATGAGATAGGACGTGAGTGACCAGAGCTCCGCTTGTGGCAGATCCTGTATTCGATATCCTGCAACCTAAAGATAGCCCTTCTACCATACACCTGCGTGCTTGAAGCCGGGTATAACCGCTGGGTCATGTCTCCGCCAAAGAGGAACAGTGCTGCCTCTTCGTCCCTGGACAGGTACCGAAGAACGGAGAGGGACCATGAGAGGCAAGATGGCGCCTCATCACCAGAGCACACAGCTCCCCAAGCTGACCAGGGAACGGCTGATACAGCTAAAGTACTAGAGGCGATATCTCTCTGCCAATCCACCCTCACAAAGCTGGAAGAGGTAAAAGTGGACATTTCTTTAATCAGACAAGACATGACTAAAGCTCCGCGAGAGAGTTACTGAGACGGAGACCAGAATCAGCCGGGCGGAAGACACGCTATATCCCCTGCAACACTCCCAGGAGGATTTAAAGCGCCAAATACAACAGTTGGCACAGAAGCATGACGACTTAGAAAATCGCGCCCGCAGATCCAATCTACGTTTCATTGGCCTCCCGGAGGGCCTGGAGGGAACGGATCCAGCTACTTTAGAAAAGCTCTTAATTTCTACTTATGGCAGAGAGGCCTTCTCTGGTACATTCGTAGTTGAGCGAGCTCACCGTATGCCAGCGCGCCACCCACCTGAAGGAGCTCCGCCGCGCACATTTATAGCGAAGCTATTAAACTTCAAGAATCGAGATGCAGTACTACGACTAGCCAGACTGAAGGGTAACATCCCATTCCAGGCGGGATACGTGTCAGCATTTCCGGATTTCTCCGCCGAAGTGCAGAAACAGCAGGCCCATTTCACGGAGGTAAAAAGGCGCCTTAGAGCTCACCATATAAAGTACGCCATGTTGTTTCCTGCCCGACTCCGTGTGGTTGGAGATGATCGTGCTCATTTCTTTGAGGATCCAGTGCAGGCGTCGGAGTGGCTGGATCACCACGATGCAGAGCAGAACCGTCCTGCCCAAGAAAGATCTCCACGCATCGGAATGTAAAGGTGAGACTGTTACTATACAAGCTACTACATTCACATGCACTCTACCCTCTATTAAACCTCTGCAATATGCGGTGGTTTGGCCTTGTCGGACGCTGTAACTGCACCTTTGGAATGACTTTCCTCTCAATACAAGCCAGCGCTCAGAGAACTGCCTGTCGCACATTTCAGTGCCTCGAGTTTCACACATATTTCAGCTATATATGAGCCGTACTTTGACAACGTTACCACATAGCTCATGGGGCCTAGATTAGAGCTCTGCTAAATCTCGAACTCCTTAATCGTGAGGATACACACCCACAGAGTTGAACTACTACCATACGGCCCTCCCTCCTACTTCACAAGAACTCATGCTAACCACGCTACCCCTGAAAGAAGCAAGGAGAAGAACAGAGGTTATAATATGTTATATGGGGAAATGTAGTTCTTGACCATAGTGATAATTTTTTTAGGATGATTATAATTTCTATATACCACAATCGGAAGGGAGAACGTCTCTCATCCCCGGGCTTCAACCCAGCGTTTGTTCGCCCTCACTAAAAAGTTTAACCCACTACCAAGTGTGTAGCCGAATAGGCCTCCACTGAGGATTGTAGGGTTGTTGTGCGCTACCTTGGTTCACAAAGTTTATATGGTGTTCAAAGGTAGAGGCACTGGTTTTGGGTTTAATGTCCCAGCTAAGTTGGGGTGGCTGAGGACTGGGAGGGGGGGTAAGGGAACTGTTTCAACTACATTTAAAGAACATGTTATATTTTGATGCAACATATGGAGGATGAACATAGAGCTTACCAAACATTGATACGCTGTAATAAGCCAAGCATTACTGTATGGAATGTATACCAGCCTGCCCTGGGAAATGGTCTCGCGCCAAATTCCACATAAATATCTGTTCGTTAGAAATGACTGACATCAAGTTTTTGACTTGGAACGTCAGGGGAATCCGAGATAAGGTCAAGCGCACCGCAATCTTTGGATGCCTCAAATCATATCGGGCAGACATAATTGTATTGGTGGAAACACATATTACTGGCCAGCTTCAGCTGGCAATGAAACGCCCATGGATAGGATGGGCTTGTCACACCATACACTCCCCCTACTCCAGAGGGGTATCCATATTAAATTGCCAAATCGGTCTCATTTGGACTTGTTTCGGTGCGGACAGACCCCCAGGGCAGGTTCATTTTTTTGCAATGCATAATCTGTGGCTCGCAATATCTACTTATGGCCTTCTATATCCCTCCGCCATACAATTCTAGCCTTGTTAATGAAGGCTTAGCATACATGCCACAGTATCCAACAACACCTGCTATCTGGTTGGGAGACTTCAATGAGGTAGTGAATCCTACTGTAGATAGATTACGTGTGCAACAAAGACCAAACCTCAGATACCACCAGATTTGGGCGTCTGTTACGTGGCGCTGTAAACATCCACACACTCAGGCCTACTCATGCTTTTCGGCAACACACTCTGTCCCGAATAAACCTAGTACTAATTTCAGATATGCTTCTACCAACCCTTACGGACTCTGGGTACCACACTAGATCCCTGTCAGACCATGCCCCTTGTTGGGCCACCTTGCGCATTGCTCCTCACGCAGGGCCCCGTACTTGGCGTCTACATTCCTTTTGGCTGTCAGTACTTGATGACCAGGAGGATATTAGCTCGGAATGGCAATTTTATTTTAACACAAATCGTAACACTGCCCCAATAAGTATGGTATGGGAGACATTTAAATTACATGTCCGCACGATTATTTCCTCTCGCATAAACAGGCTGAAGGCCACATCAAAAGCCAAACTGAAGCAGGTTTCCGAACAACTAGACACAGACACCAGGGAATTTAGCTTAGACCCTACACTTGCCAAAGCATCTCGGCTTAAGCTACAAACGAGAGTTTTAGACCAACTACTTTTCAAAAAAGCTAACCAGAAACTTCTCTTCTCCAGACAACGGGTATTTGAGCAGGGGGAATGGGCGGGTAAGCTCCTTGCATATTTGGCACGCCAAGATGCAAGTCCACCGGTGGTGGTCTCCTTGACGGATCCACAGGGCACAACAACATCTGATCCAGAAACGGTAACAAACATTTTCCGCAGATATTATGCTGACCTATACTCATCCAAGGTGGGGATTGCTGTGCAGGAGACCCAGGCTTTTCTCCAGAACATACCCCTCCCTAAAATCTCATTGTCTCAGATGCAAGAAATGGAGGCCCCAACAACAACAGATGAGATAGCGGTCGCGATAGCGTCTTTGGCACCAGCTAAAGCCCCTGGTCAGGATGGTAATCCTCTAGATTTTTATGCCACCTATTCCGAAATATTAATTCCTGAATTGTTAAAACTTTATAAACATATTTTTGAGTCTGGGTCTCTTCCGCAGTCCCTTCGACAGGCAGTAATTGTAGTGATCCCCAAGTCAGGCAAAGACCCCCTCTGTCCAGAGTCCTACCACCCAATCTCGCTCCTTCAGGCAGATATCAAGATTCTAGCCAAAATATTAGCTCTCCGCCTCAACCGCATTATCCTATCCATAAGCCACCCCGACCAAACGGGGTTCATGCCTGGAAAAAAAAAAACACAACCCACACAGCTATGAACCTGCGTAGGCTTTATATTAATATTCAAGCAGAACACAACACCGTTGTGGACAGAGCAGTGGTGGCACTGGACGCCGCCAAGGCTTTTGACTCCGTGGAGTGGGAGTATCTGTGGGAGTGCCTTAGGGGGTTCGGTTTTGGTCCTAACTTCGTTAAGTGGCTACAACTATTATATTTCTCACCAGAAGCCAGTGTACTTGTGAACGGGAGGACCTCAGCACCCTTTCCATTGCAACGTGGAACTAGACAGGGGTGCCCACTGTCCCCTCTCCTATACGCCTTGGCAGTTGAGCCTCCGGCCATATCCCTCAGGGTACATCCAGACATTCATGGTCTTAAGCTGGGGAGTCTGGTGGAGACGGTGAGCCTATACGCAGATGATATGTTGCTATACCTACAAGATACTGGCCCATCCCTCCAGGCTGCCCTGCAGACTATCGATGACTTTGGTAGGCATTCAGGATTGAGCATAAACTGGACCAAATCACAAATTATGCCACTTGACTCAACAGCACCCACATACCGATCTGCATCCCTCCCTCTACAAAGAGTAGCATCTTTTAAATACCTAGGTATACAGATCACCAAAGAGCCCTTAGAATATCTCCCTAACAATATCGAGCCGCTATTCACAGATCTAAAATTACGCACACAAGCCTGGGCAAGTTATGGGTAGGATCAACCTATTCAAAAATGGTACTTCTCCCAAAATTCATATATATATATATATATATATATATATATATATATATATATATATATATATATATATATATATATATATATAGTGGAACTCGCCAGTTCTTACTTTAAAACAATAGACCATATTCTCAACTCATTTATATGGGGACCCAACCGACATAAGCTGGCGTGGCATATTCTGAAAAATCCGACTTATATAGTGGCACAACTTTCACATCTATATCACCTTCACAAAACTGATAGCATCAGATATCAAACCTTGACATGTAAAAAACCAAACTCAGTTACTTATTCCCCTCTTCAAGTAATACTCAGAGGCAGAGGCGGCAGAAGGGGCTGGGCTGCTCGGAACCCCCTACTACACCAGCACAAAAGCATCTGGGAAATCACAATTAAACTTACTGGGGCGGACTTTTTCCACTCACATACACCATTATGGCACAATCCGCAACTGACAGAGTTGATGCATATGTCGGGAGCGACTACATGGGCGGCAAAAGGTATAGTGTATCTATTTCAAATCATTTCCCCTCTTCGTATAAGAAGTTTTTAATCATTACAGAAAGAGTTTGAACTACCCCCACACATGAAATTCAGATACATCCAATTACGACACGCGTTGAGAACCCAATTCGCGGAAGGACTCCCTAGCCCACAAACGCTTCCAATGGTTGACGTAACCATATGCAATGACCCAGAAAAATTAATATCCAGTCTATATAGTATTATACGTACACGCACGGTAGCGAGAGTTATAGACACCTAGGATCAGATGGGAGGGGGATATTGGCCCAATCGATGACTCTGACTGGGATGAGATACTGGAAAATGTAAAACAGACGTCACCTAGACTCTCAGACCGCCTTACCCAATTATATATTATTCATAGGTCCTACCTTACTCCGTCCAGACTAACAAAATTCTGCCCAGATCAGAGCCCAGACTGTCCAAAGTGCTCAGATAACCCATGCTCATTTTTCCACCTGATCTGGTCCTGTCCGCATATTCAGAGCTACTGGGCACAAATCATTAAATTCCTACATGACCAAATGGGCTCACCAGTGCAGATGGATCCCAAGCTGTGTCTTCTGGGACTGCTCCCAGACATCACGATTGAGAAATATCAGGCCACATTCTTACAGGAAACTCTTTTTTGTGCCAGAAAAGTAATTGCCAAATACTGGATGAGGACCCATTCCCCCTCAATCCAAAATTGGATTGCTGAAACCAACAAGTCACTTCCCAACAAAAAATTGCTCTACAAACATAGGGGATGCCCGAACAAATACAACCGGGTATGGGATAAATGGCTAGAAACTAGTGATACCTGCACGGAATAACCCGATGTAAGCATAATATAGGGATGTAGAGAGGCCATGATAAATTTTACATCTTGAAGTTTCATAATCTGATGCATAATATGTAAGAGCAATACATGATCAGTAAAGATAATTAATGCTTTAAAGTCACGTTATTACATGGAAAATACTGTGTTGATAACAAATCCGAGATACAGTGTGAACATTTTTTGTTTTGATGCGCAATATATTTTACACCTGTAACTGCATGCTGTATACACTATCTATGTATGTCATAAATATAAACAAACATGTTCTTTTTAAAAAAAAAATCCATGGATAACTCAAATAACTCAACACACAGCCATTAATGTCTAAACCATTGGCAACAAAAGTGAGTACACCCCTAAGTGAATATGTCCAAATTGGGCCCAATTAGCCATTTTCCCTCCCTGGTGTCATGTGACTCGTTAGTGTTACAAGGTGTGAATGGGGAGCAGGTGTGTTAAATTTGGTGTTATCACTCTCACTCTCTCATACTGGTCACTAGAAATGGAGAAACCCCATAGGGGTGGGATTTTTAAGGCACTACCATGACAGCAATGTAAAAGGGTATATAAAAGTTTATCATAAGAAATATATGTAGTAAAAAGAAAAAAAAAACAAAAAAAAAAAAAAAAACATACAGAACAAAGGATGCATACTAATTGTACAGGACATGTGACATAGGGTACACAATCCAGAAACCCTTTCGGAGATGGACTGTAGTCTCCATCAGGGGTTTTTCTAGGAGGCACAATGTCTATAAAATATACAATAATCAATGGCACCTCATGGCAAAGAATCCTCTGAGGATCTGCTCTACATAAAGATGGCCTAGGCTATAAGAAGATTGCCAAGACCCTGAAACTGAGCTGCAGCACGGTGGCCAAGACCATACATCAGTTCAACAGGACAGGTTCCACTCAGAACAGACCTCGCCATAGTCGACCAAAGAAATTGAGTGCATGTGCTCAGCGTCATATCCAGAGGTTGTCTTTGGGAAACAGACGTATGAGTGCTGCCACCATTGCTGCAGAGGTTGAAGGGATGGGGGGGGTCAGCCTGTCAGTGCTCAGACCATATGCTGAAGACAAGGAGACTAAGGACATGGATTACTGGAACCATGTCCTATGGTCTAATGAGACCAAGATAAACGTATTTGGTTCAGATGGTATCAAGCGTGTGTGATAGCAACCAGGTGAGGAGTACAAAGAGAAGTGTGTCCTGCCTACAATCAAGCATGGTGGTGTGAGTGTCATGGTCTAGGGCTGCATGAGTGCTGCTGGCACTGGGGAGCTACAGTTCATTGAGGGAACCATGAATGCCAACATATACTGTGAAATACTGAAGCAGAGCATGATCCCCTCCCTTCGAAGACTGGTCCGCAGGGCAGTATTTAAACATAATGACCCCAAACACACCTCCAAGACAACCACTGCCTTGCTAAAGAAGCTGAGGGTAAAGGTGATGGACTGCTTCCCTGAGACCTGCATGAAAACAAAAAATCTGGCATTTAAACCCTTCCCTTCTGAAAGGCCCTGCAACTATTGGGCGCTTCGTACGCTCATTCGTCAATACTTCGCAAAAAAATGATAGTTCAGAGGTGTCCTGTCTCCCTTTGGGAAGCACATAAATGTGTGATCTGCAGAGAACTGCTGGCCTTAGTTGCAATTACTAAAAAGGAATCCCAAGCAAAGATGAGTGCCTTAACACAGACTATCAAATCACTAGAATTAGCTCATAAACGAACACTAGCACAGTCTACCCTTCAAGAGCTAATCTTTGCTCGTTCCATGCTCCTAGAGGAATTAAACTCACTAAGCGGCGCTACATTCTTGGTCAGAGGATCTTCTACGAGCATGGCAACAAAAGCGGTCGTTTACTTGCCCGCTCGGTCCAAGCTTCCAAACCTTCCTCTATAATTCACCATGTACGCGATGCACGGGGAGTGCTTCTGGCCAGGAATGAAGATATCGCAAGCGAATTTGAGAAATTTTACTCAAAGCTTTACAATCTACACGCAAGCCATACAAACCAGATCCCTGCTGAATCTCGCACCAAAAACATTCGAGAATTTCTATCCCATTATGGCCCCAAAACTTTAACCCCCCAACAGGTTCAGGAGATGGAGGACCCACTCTCGGGAATTGAATTGGAGACTGCTATTAAACAAATGAAACCGGGTAAGAGCCCAGACCCGGAAGGCTTTACTCTCCAATATTATAAACTGTTTGCGGATGTTCTCTGCCCTAGGCTTCTCTCTACTTTTAATGCACTAGCAGACCCCCTTATATCTCCTTATAAAATGCTGTTGGCCCATATATCTGTTATCCCTAAGGAAGGGAAAGATCCCACTCAAGTAATTAGCTACAGACCAATCTCCCTCCTAAATGTGGACATCAAGCTTTAATGCGAAAATGCTAGCCAATAGGTTGCTCCCTTTAATGCCTGATATTATTTCAAAAGACCAGGTGGGATTCATTCCTGGCAGGGAGGCCAGGGATAACACCATCCGTACCCTGAACATACATCATTGCCTGACATCCTTAAAATCCCAAGGCTTCCTTCTTTCCCTGGATGCAGAGAAGGCGTTTGACAGGGTGGCATGGGACTATATGCATGAAGTTCTTAGGGCCTAGGGCCTTGAGACTCGCATGTTAACACATATAATGTCTCTGTATTCTTGTCCCACCGCGGCCGTCTCAAGCGTCTCCTCCGTTTCTAATGGTACACGCCAAGGTTGCCCTTTATCCCCCCTAATTTATGTACTAACTCTTGAACCTTTCCCCAATAGATTACGAAATAACCTCAACATACAGGGAATGCAGGTGAAGGAAAAGGAATACAAGGTCGCAGCTTTTGCTGATGACATCCTACTGTCTAACATCCCTTCGAATCTCCTTGCCCAACCTTCTTAAAAATCTTGATACCTTCGGTGCACTGTCCAATCTTAAAATCAATCATATGAAATCTCAAGCCTTAAATATATTCCTTCCTCAGCAAGAAATACTCCACTGCCAAGACTCCTTTCCCTTTAAGTGGGAGAAGGAGGCGATCACGTACCTCGGTATTAGAATCCCATCCTGTCTTTCAGATCATTACGTGAAAAACTTTCACACTGCTCTCCTCAAGGCACAAAACCACCAGAAGGACTGGATGGAATTGAATATCTCTTGGTTTAGCGGTCAGCTTTAATTAAAATGATAATTCTACCACGCATTTTATACCCAATTCAATCTGTACCAATACACCTACCGCCAAATTTCTTTTTGAGCTACCAGAAAGCTTGTTCTGCTTTTATTTGGAAGAACTCCCCAAAGCGTATTAAATACTCCTGACTAACTTCACAAAACCAGAGGTGGCATCGGGCTCCCAGATCTACATAAGTATTACATGGCATGCCACTTTATCAGAATAGCAGACTGGAATGTCCACACACTTAAGAAATGGATACATCTTGAAAATTCTTTTACACCCACTCCTCTTCATTTGCTTCCCTGGATTCTCCCCAAACACTGGCCATCTCATCCGCTCATTTACCCCTCTCTTTTGGCCTTTAAAAAAAGCATCACAATCCGGTACACTCGCATCCATCCCAGGGCCTCCAACTACTTTAAGAGGAAACCTGGCTTTCCCCCCAGGTGAATCCCAACAATTCTTACGTCAGGAATGGCCTTATGATGATATCCTGGCCCTCCAGTTTTTTTTCGGGTGGGTCACCTATCACCCTTGAGAAAGTAAACAATCTCTAAGACCAACCCTTTCCCCTTCTGGACCTTTAGGCAAATACGGCACTTCCTCGGGACCCATACACTCCAAACCGACTGGACGAGACAACTCACACCTTTTGAAGACCTTTGCCATCGTAAAACGCCACAGAGACACCTCATATCCCTCCTATACGCTCTCCTTTTGGAGGAGACCAACCACGAGCCACCTCCTTCACAGTTAACTTGGAATAGGGACCTGCCAACACCTCTAACCAAGGAGGATTGGAACGCTGTATATGAGTACGGACACAAGGGTTCAATGAATGTTGCCATCCAAGAGAATTGTTACAAAATAACTACTAGATGGTACAGGACTCCGTCCCGCCTTCATAAATTTTCCCCCGCCATTCCCAACACATGGTGGAGATACGAAAAATCGGATGGTACCATGCTCCACATCTGGTGGGATTGCGAAAAAAATACAACCCTTTTGGAGAGAGGTCCACAGCATTATAACTTGTGTTACTACATTTACCTTAGACTACTCGCCCGCACAATTCCTCCCACATCATACAACCCTAGTAAAAAAAAAAAAAAAAAAAAAAAAAAAAAAAAAAAAAAACAAAACCACCACACACTACAAATCGCTAGCCATGCAAATGGTGAATGCAGCTAAGCTTTGCATACCAAATCTCTGGCGCTCTAAAAATCCACCGACAACCAAATGGTTGGCGAGGGTCTCGAACATAAAAATCATGGAAGAATTAATCCATATCTCTGAAGATAGGATGCACAAATTTACAGACACTTGGGCATGTTGGAACCACTTTATAACACCAGATAGATACCACCAATATGTCCCATAAAATGTAAATGATCCTGCAGAGGTGAACCTGGACCTCCTTAACAAACTGGAGGGTTTTGGGGCGGCTGGGAGGCGGAGTCACACGAGAATGCTCCACTGTCCTTTCTTCTGCTCCCACACCTCTCCGCCATCACACCCACAACTATGCCCCCCCCCCCCCTTTTGTTATTTTTTTTTTACCAACCTACTTCTTTCTTTTTACACAGTTTTACCCTTCCCCTTTACCTCATGTTGGTCGATTGCCATAGATTTGACTGGAATCTTCACAACACCTCTCACCCCGTCCCTCCCTGTGTTTAGTCTGCTGTCAATACATATGCCGTCTTAGGTTGCAATACCTTCACATTTTGTGAAAAATGAAAGCGAGATCCTCCACCTACCGATGTTTTATGCACAAGTTTAGTTCATGATAGAGTCTTCCCAGGCTGTTCCACCAATTTGTACCCCAAGTCTCTAAACCCATTCTGTTGAAAATGTGACTACATTGACTCTTGTATTGTACTTTCTTTGTATACCCCTTTTCTTAATGGAAAAAAAAAAAAAAAAAAAAAAAGTGATGGACTGGCCAAGCATGTCGCCAGACCTAAACCCTATTGAGCATCCTCAAATGGAAGGTGGAGGGGCGCAAGGTCTCTAACATCCACCAGCCCTGTGATGCCATCATGGAGGAGTGCAAGAGGACTCCAGTGGCAACCTGTGAAGCTCTGGTGAACTCCATGACCAAGAGGGTTAAGGCAGTGCTTGAAAGTAATGGTGGCCACTACTAGGGATGAGCCGAACACCCCCCCCCCCCCCCCCCCGAGTTGGTTCGCACCAAAACCTGCGAACGATCCGAAAGTTTGCACGAACTTTAGAACCCTGTTAAAGTCTATGGGACTCGATTTTAAAGGCTAATATGCAACCTGGTATGCCTGTAAAGTGGTGCGTGTTTCCCGTGCTTAGAACAGTCCCTGCACAAAATGACATTTGTAAAGGAATAAAAAAGTCATTTTAAACTGCTTGCGGCTTTAATGTAATGTCAGGTCCCAGGAATATGGATGAAAAATCAGTGAGACAAACGGCATGGGTACCCCCCCCCCCCCTCAAGTCCATTACCAGGCCCTTTGGGTCTTGTGTGGATATTAAGAGGAACCCCGCACCCAAATTAAAAAAAGGAAAGGCGTGGGGCCCCCAGGCTCTATATACTCTGAACAGCAGTATACAGGCGGTGCAAATAAGACAGGGACTGTAGGTTTGTTGTTAAGTAGAATCTGTTTGTAATTTTGAACTGGTACATTTTTAAAGTGTAGCTCCAGCCAAAAAAAATCTATTTTTAAGCTTTTTGGAAAACATAGGGGAGGGTTATCACCCCTGTAACATTTGTTTTGCTGTCTGTGCACCTCTTCAGAAGATTTCACCTCCTTTTCTGTCCCAATGACAAATGTTTTTTTGTGAAACAAGGATTGGTGATAAAGCATCAGTGGAGAGGAGACACGTTTTTCCCATTATTAACTCTTACAGGAGAGAATTTCCCTTTCTAGGGGTAGATTTCATCTCACTTCCTGTTGTCTCCTTCAGTTTGCAAGTAGGAGTCATTTGTAAGTTGGATGTTTGAAAGTAGGGCCCTGCCCTATATACTCTGCAGAAATTGGGGCCTTAGATGTTGGTGTTGCCACAACACTGTAAGCCCTCACAGTTACTCTTGGTGGGCGCAGGAACGGGCTCTGCTGTGAAATATTAGATCAAGAATTGTAATTACATGCCATTGTTGAACATTGGTAGAAAAATTGGGCCTTTGGCGGTGGTGGTGTTGCCAAAACACAGTAAGTCCTCACAGTTACTCTTGGTGGGCGCTGGAATGGGCCCTGCTGTGAAATATTAGATCAAGAATTGTAATTACATGTCCTTGTTGAACAGGGGCAGAAAAATTGGGCCTTGGGCCTTAGCCACAACACTGCAACCCCTCACAGATACTATAGTTGGAGCGCAGGAATGAGCCCTGCTGCAAAGTATTGCATCAAAAATTGTAATTACACGCCCCTGTTAAACAGGGGCAGAAAAAATGGGCCTTAGCCACTGGTGGCAGTGCCAGAACCAAAAATGTTCTTACAAGCTATCAGCATGAAAATTGAGGAGGAAAAGGATTGTCACTCAGCATAACAGGATAGTCACTCAGCATCAGCATAGGCAGTCTTAAAGGGATCTCACATTAAAAAAAAAAATTATTTGGTTACATCAGCAGCAGGTGCTTGGTAGCTGGTGATCCAAGACTGATTCATTTTTATGAAGGTTCAGTCGATCGACCGATTTGGTGGACAGACGCACCCTGTGATCAGTTACAAAGCCTCCAGCAGCACTGAATGTGCGTTCCGAAAGAACGCTGGATGCAGGACAGGCCAGTAGCTCAATTGCATACTGTGCAAGCTCTGGCCAGTGATCCATCCTCAAGACCCAGTAACCCAGAGGATTTTCGGTGGGAAAGATGTCCAAGTCTGATCTTGCCCCTAGGTATTCCTGCACCATGTGAATCAGATGCTGGCGATGGTTGCTGGAACCTTGGGGCTGCGGACTAAAAAAAAAATTGTCTGAACGCATCAGTCAGACGGCCACCTTCTCCACCGCTCCTTCTGTGACTGACCGAAGCCTCAGCAACACGTTGTCCAAGAGAACCAGGAAAATGTAACCTCCCAGGCTCTGGAAATGCTTTGCACAAACCTTTCTGCAAGGCCTCCCGAAGATGTTTCATCCTCTGCGACGGCAAGCTAAGGTACGCAATCTTACCCTTGTAACGTGGATCAAGCAGGGTTGCCAGCCAGTAATGATCCCTCCCCTTGATACCATGAATACGAGGATCCTTCTGCAGGCTTTGCAGGACCTTTGCTGAGGCATCCTCCTCGTCCTCTTCCTGTGTGATCGGCAGGCATACAGGAACACTGTTTGGATAAAGGGGGCCTTGAGAGGTAAGGAAGTCCTCCTCTTCCTCCCTCTGTTCTGCCTCAAGTGCCTTGTCCATTATTCTACGCAGCGTGTGCTCCAACAGGTGGACAAGAGGGACAGTGTCACTGATGAATGCACTGTCACTGCTCACCATCCTCAAATGGTGACAGGACAGTGCATGCATCCCTGATCATGGGGGGGGGGGGGAAAAAAAACCACACACACACCACAACAAGCTCCCCTGACCCTGTCCTGGTGCCATAGTCACATAGGTACTCATTGATGGTCCTCTGCCGCGTGTGCAGCCGTTGCAGCATGGCCAACGTTGAGTTCCACCTGGTGGGCATGTCACAGATTAGGCAGTTTAAATTCCTTTTGGAGGTCAGCCAGCCAAGCACTGCCATTATATGACCTGCGGAAATGCACACAGACTTTCCTGGCTTGCCTCAGGACATCCTGTAAGCCTGGGTACCTGCTCAAGAACCGCTGCACCACCAAGTTAAGGACGTGAGCCAAACAGGGCACATGGGTTAGTTGTCCCTGTCAGAGGGCGGAGAGGAGGTTGGTGCCATTGTCGCAAACCACCATTCCTAGCTTAAGCTGGCGTGGCGTCAACCACCTCTGAACCTGCCCCTGCAGAGCTGACAGAATTTCTGCCCCAGTGTGGCTCCTGTCCCCCAAGCACACCAGCTCAAGCACCGCATGGCATCTTTTTTTGCCTGCGTGCTTGCGTAGCCCCTTGAATGCTTACGGAGCACCGCTGGTTCCGAGGACAAATCAGCACAGGAAGAGGCCATGGAGGAAGAAAAAGAGGGGTGGAGGAGAGAGGTGTGGCAGAATCACCACTAGTAGAATTTTGGAGGCGTGGTGGCAGAACAACCTCCAACACTACTGCACTCTGTCCTGCATCCTTCCCAGCTGCCAGAAGAGTCATCCAGTGCACTGTGAAAGATAGGTAACGTCCCTGTCCATGCCTGCTGGACCATGAGTCAGCGGTAATATGCACCTTACATCTGACTGTCCTGTCCAGCGAGGCCAAGACATTGTCTTCCACATGCCGGAATCGCCTTCCATGAGAAAAAGTGGCGTTTGGGAACCTGCCACTGAGGAACCGCACATTCCACAAACTCACGGAAGGGGGCAGAGTCTACCAACTGAAAAGGCAGCAGTTGAAGTGCTAGCAATTTAGCCAAGCTAGCATTCAACCACTGGGCATGTGGATGGCTGGGAGCGAACTTCTTTCGGCGTTGCAGCAGCTGGGGCAGGCAAATTTGCCTGGTACAATCTGACGTTGGTGTACTGATAGCAGATTGCCCACAAGTACTTGGCTGTGACTCACCTAATTCTACACCTTCATTCCTCAGTGCAGGTTTCAGAGAGGACTGAAGGTATAGTGGGGTTGGAGATCCCAGCTGATGAGGAGCAAGGAGAGGTCCGCTTTGTTCTTTGGTGTGGGTCTTTTAGGTACGCTTGCCAATGAACTGCATGGCAGGTTGACATATGTCTGGTCAAGAATGTGGTGCCCGAGCAGGTGATGTTTTGGCCACGCGAGATACGCTTGAGACATATGTTGCAAATAGCAGCGGTGCGATCTGATGCACTCGTCTCAAAAAAGGCCCACACCAAAGAACTTTTTGAATAACGCGCAGAGACAGCAGCGCCCCGCACATGCGGAGCTCTCTGGTGTGATGCAGTCGGTGTGCTGCCCTTAAGCTGGCCCCTGGAGGGCATCCTGCCTCGTTGGAGATGTGCCTCCTCCTCCTCCGTCTTCAGGTAGCTGTAGGTTTACACTGTGCAGAGGACACAGTACACTAACTGTAAATACACCTGCCTGCCAGTATATTAGGAAGAGAATAATAGGAACGGATCTAACTATACATACACAACCTAGGAGATATATATATATATATACATACATACATACATATACACACACACACACACACACACACATATACACACACACAGTAAGTGCAGCTAACTGACTCGCCTGCCTACTCTATCTGAAATCAAATGACACTGTATCTCTGTCTATCTCTCTCCGCCGCTGAGACACACTACGCAATGCCGCCACCAAGGTGGCCTTATACAGTGTGGGGCGTGTACTAAATCCCCTGAGCCATAATTGGCCAAAGCCACCCTGGCTTTGGCCAATTACGGCTCTGTACAGACGGCGCTGTGATTGGCCAAGCATGCAGGTCATAGTGCATGCTTGGCCAATCATAAGCCAGCAATGCACTGCGATGCCGCAGTGAATTATGGGCTGTGACGCACCACTCGAATTTGGCGCAAATGGCCCATAACGTTTGCAATTCGATGAACAATCTAACAGGCG
The DNA here is from genome assembly GCF_042186555.1 of Aquarana catesbeiana. Taxonomy (NCBI): domain Eukaryota; kingdom Metazoa; phylum Chordata; class Amphibia; order Anura; family Ranidae; genus Aquarana; species Aquarana catesbeiana. The sequence goes on from NC_133336.1 coordinate 158,609,992, forward strand.
ATGTTCGAGTCGAACATGGGTTCGACTCAAACTCAAAGCTCATCCCTAGTGGCCACACAAAATATTGACACTTTGGCCCCAATTTCAACATTTTCACTTAGGGGTGTACTCACTTTTGTTGTCAGCTGTTTAGACATTAATGGCTGTATTTTGAGTTATTTTGAGGGAACAGCAAATTGACACTGTTATACAAGCTGTATACTCACCACTTTACGTTGTAGCAAAGTGTAATTTCTTCAGTGTTGTCACATAAAAAGATGTAAATATTTTATTATAAAAATGTGAGGAGTGTACTCACTTTGTGAGATACTGTAAGTCACAAAACAGGCGTTGAACACACTAAAGCAAGAAGGTTCTGCTAAAGCAAGAAGTCAGTGGACAAACTTCATTAAAAAGCAACAGGAAACGTGGAAATACCATAAAAATGGAAATCAGATGGAGCAAGTTGAAGACATACAGTACAACAGGTAGCACTAGGAAAGTCAAGAGAAAAGCGTGCATGAAGAATATTGCACAGGAAAACAGGCACAGATATAGACAGGGCAACACATGCAAACAATCTATATATTATAATCCATCCTAGATTGACAGTGGATTATATGTCAGCATGCCCTGAATGCTTGAATATTATATCCTGTAAAACTACAATTTTCATTATGAACTTTATATTTTCCCATGGCCAGCCCATGTAACCTAGATTCACTGCATATAAACCTGGTTTGATCTCTAACATCTAACTACAGTATATCTTCTGTATGGAAAAAGTGCACATTATTAAGCTGTATTTGTACTCACACTTCTGACTCACCAAATTTCATGGGTTCCTGAAATGGGCACCCATCTACTGGTGATATTAATGCATCAGTGTTTACACAGTTTGTAGGATAAGAAAGGAAGTTCTCAGTAGGATTAAAGAAGGTCCCTTTCACACTGACATCTAAAAGCAAGCCAACTAAACACAATCATTTGCTACTGTTTCTGTGTTTTTATAGCTTACACGCTATCAGCAGAATTCCCAAGCACATTTCTTTAGATGCACATTATTGCCTTACATAACCTTCAGTATGACAGAAAAAGCAGTAAGCTAGTTAAAGAAGCCTGCATCTGCCATACATTTTTTTTACAGCAACATCTCAGCAAGATGCATACATTTTCATAGAGGAAATAGCAAAATAAAATAAATATATTATAATTTTAAATAGGTCAGTTTTTTTAGGTGAAGTTACCCCCTTGTCATCTGTCACTTGTCTGCCAGCATTTAATAATAATAATAATAATAATAATAATAATGCCTTTTCTTTTTCCAATCTGAGGCCAAGTTAAAAGGCACCATGTTCTTCTATATCACTCTTGGCAATGTGGGCATCAGTAATCTTTAAATGCATCAAGCAAAAGTTTTAAGTAAAAAAATAAATGGTTAAAAGAGAAGCTAAGAATGGTTTGGGTCCAATTTTGTGGTAGCTTTTTTTATTTTATTTTAAATGCTTTGTTAATAAGGGTGTACCCCACATGTCCTGGCTTTGAAATGGTAAAAACAAACTAACTGCTGCAGCAGCAGTCATTAGCTTGTTTCCATTTTGTTCAGCAGGCTCCTGGCTACTTAGTAAATGTCATCTCTACAGCTGTAGGGCTGCCGAATAACTTTTACAAGGTTTGCAGGGTGCCACCCATTCGCTGATGTCCCTGATGCCACCTCCAATCACTTTTGGGTTCAAAGCTGGTAAAATTCCAGGATAAACAATGGAATGAGCACAGTCATTTTGAGCAGAGGGCAGAAGCAACAATAAGGGTCCAATATAACTCAGATGCCTCCAAATAGGTATCTGTTACCTGTTATTACATAGGAAGCAATGAACAAAAATAAATAAATAAAAATATATTTTTTTTCTTCAAAAGCACCCTCTTTACCCCATCGCCCCACGCACATGCATCCAAACACATGCCTTTGATGCACATGTGCATGTAAACAATTGCACAACACATATTGCTTATCACAACGCACACCGGAGTGTGAGAAATAATTAGGTCTCTCGTTTTATGGTTAACATTAAACTGGCGAACTGTAAGGGCCCTTTCACACTGGGGCGGGCGTCGGCGGTAAAGCGCCGCTATTGTAAGCGGCGCTTTACCGTCAGTATGCAGCTGCTAGCGGGACGGTGTTACCCCCCGCTAGCGGCCAAAAAATGGTTAAAAAACACCGCAAAGTGCCTCTGCAGAGGTGCTTTGCCGGCGGTATAGCTGCGCCGTCCCATTGATTTCAATGGGCAGGAGCGGTGAAGGAGCGGTATACACTCCGCTCTGAAGATGCTGCTAGCAGGATTTTTTTTACCGTCCTGCCAGTGCATCGCTCCAGTGTGAAAGCCCTCGGGGCTTTCACACTGGAATAAAAGCAGCGGCACTTTCTGGTCGGTTTGCAGGCGCTATTATTAGCGCAATAGTGCCTGCAAACCGCCCCAGTGTGAAAGGGCCCTTAAAGCGGGGGTCCACCTATTAAAAAAAAAAAAAAAAAAAAATTTAGAGTTCATTCACAAACTTTTCTTCTCAGCATTACATACTCACATATTGTGTGTATTATGTCCGCCTGTGTCAGATTTCGTCGGAAAGAATAACTTATATTATTCACTGCAGGCGGTTTCCATCTTCATTGTGGGCATTTGAAGCCCACAAGCATTTATTTCCTGGATGTGGTGAATGCTGTGCTCCCAGCATTCACCGCTCGTTCCCGCACATGCTCAGTGGCATCCTGGGAAGCCTGAGACTAGCTCCCAGGAGTCTGGGAGAGGCTAGAAACACGCCTACTCCCACGGGAGGAGAACCAGAAGTGCAAAGAAGAATAGAAAAATAAAAAAAGGTAATTACGGCGATTTAAATTTTTTTAAACGGCATGTCAGCATCTAGGCAAGGAAGAGAATACATACAGATATTGTTCAAAATTTGGGTGGAACCCCGCTTTAAGGCATTTAAATATTTTGTTTTAAAGGCCTGACATGTTTGGTAACTATTTTTCTCTAAATTTTCGAGCCAAAAATGCAGATTTTTGATAAAGTGGAAGGGACTTAGAACACCTGCCTGTGTCCCTAGGGGATATACCCTCTGTTTGTTTGTCCAAGTGACCAATATCACCAAAAGTGAAAGAAAATCAAAAGTTTAGTGGTTACAAAAATAGGAATAGAGAGGAATTATTCCAATGACGATACTAGTTCTGGTTACCCTGGTGACTATCAGGGGTTTTCCACACTTTTGAGGGATTTTCTCTGGCTGCGTATAGCGGCTATGGGACAGGAAGTATAGAGAAATCTCCCCAATGGCACACAGATGGCAAAAAACAGGGGCTGTACCCTCCCTTACTTTATCCAAAAAGAAAAAAAAAAATGCTTCCACTTCTACATTAAAAATTATTGCTTTATTGGCAACTTTAATACATACCAAATAAAAGAAATATCAACATAGTCAGGTTGAAAAAAAAAAAAAAGACACAAGTCCATCTAGTTCAAAAAAAATAAATAAATAAATAAAAAAAAAAGCAATCCCATATACCAGCCCTCAAATTTTCCACTCGCCTACTAACATTTTGCGAGTGGAAAATGAGGGCTGGCAAGCGTGGGCTGCCTGGAAGCAGGGGGGGGCAAGCACTGTCAGCAGGCGGGGTTGAATGGGACCCGTTCAACCAGCGATCGCTCCGTGAAGAGAAGAGAGAGGAGAGCAGGCAGCTGGATCATAAGAGCACTGAGGTACTGAGATAGACAGATCACCTGTCCAATACCGGGATGTGTGACTTATAGCAAAGTACCTGGGCCAGTAGGCGGGGCTGTATGTGACAGCGAGCGCCAAGAACACTCAGTAATTCAAATGAAAGCTGTTGGGCACAGGTAGGCTGCATTGATGGTAGGGTGCCCACGTGTCCCGGACTGCCCGGGATTATCCCGTAATTCACATCTTTGTCCCTGGTCCCGGGCACCTTCATTCCGGGACAATACAGTGTCCCGGAATGAAACTGACAATCTGGGAACAGGGGCGGACCGAGCCACTAAAGCGCTGGCTCTGGCTCCGCTTCCACCTCCTCCTTATCACTGGTTGCTATAGCCGCCTGGCATCAGGCAACCAGTGACGTCACTGCTCAGCGTTGAAAGCGGAGGAGGATTTCACTTCCTCCTCCGCGCTAGTGCTGCTGGTTCTTTCCCCTCTGCACTTGGCTCCAGTGACTGGCTTGCAGCTTGTGTGGGGTGTTTCTGTTCCCACACACTGCCTGCGATTACAGTGAGTACAGCATCTCTCCCTTCCTCCCCCCTCCTGCCCACCTCACACTAACACACGGACTGAAGTCCCCTCCCCCTTTTCCTCGGCTCGGATGTCACAGACAGGAGAAGGAGGGGGAGAAGAATGGACACAGGACTCAACAGGACGGGACATGCTGATCTGAGGTTTGTACAGAATATTAATGCTTGGCACTTGCAGGAGAAGGAGACACAGAGACAGGGGGCAAGTTGTCAAAAAAGAATACTTGCAGTGATTTTGGGGGATAAGAGCATGCTGTATGTGCTAGGGGGCACTTTAGGTGCTGGGGGGGGGTCAGATTTTTTATTTAACCCCCTTCCAGCACAATTTCTCTCCCCTCCCAAAGTGTGCCCCCTAGCACATACAGCATGCTCTTATCCCCCAAAATACAAAAGTATTCTTCTTTGACAACTTGCCCCCTTCCCCATCTTCAAAGACAAACTAGCTGCTATTGAGGGGACAATTGTACCGTCTGGAATCCTGCGAACTTTGCTAGAGATTCAGGGCAATTCTGGAGGAGGATGTAAGGGGGCACTAAGGGGGCACCCCGGAGGACGTAAGGGGGCTCTGACTAAGTTAGTACCACCAGAGTGCCCCATTACATCCCCCCTTACAACCTCCAGAGTGCCCCATTACATCCCCCCTTACAACCTCCAGAGTGCCCCATTACATCCCCCTTACAACCTCCAGGGTGCCACATTACATCCCCCTTACAACCTCCAGGGTGCCACATTACATCCCCCTTACAACCTCCAGGGTACCCCATTACATCCCCCTTACAACCTCCAGGGTGCCACATTACATCCCCCCTTACAACCTCCAGGGTGCCCCATTACATCCCCCCTTACAACCTCCGGGGTGCCCCCTTAGTGCCTCCAGAGTGCCCCCTTACATCCTTCGGAGTGCCCCACCACCAAAGTGGTATAGCAGTGGCTGACAGACTATCAGGAGGTGATATTGCACTCCTCTTCCTCCTCTCTCCACTAACTACCCCCCACCATAGACTCCACACTCCTCACCTGTACATATTACCCACCATTATACATTCTGCACTCCTCTCATGTACATATTACCCACCGCCATACATTCCGCACTCCTCTCCTGTACATATTACCTACCGCCATACATTCCGCACTCCTCTCCTGTACATATTACCCACCGCCATACATTCCACACTCCTCTCCTGTACATATTACCCACCGCCATACATTCCGCACCCCTCTCCTGTACATATTACCCATCGCCATACATTCCGCACCCCTCTCCTGTACATATTACCCACTGCCATACTTTCCGCACTCCTCTCCTGTACATATTACCCACCGCCATACACTCTGCATTCCCTATTTAACATTACCACATTCTGCACTATACAAGTCATCTCAGACTCTCTTTAAGAACACCCCCTTTAAGCCAATATTTAGTGCAATTTAAGACATGTCCACAATTCATTACGACACGCTTTGCGCACCATATTGTTGTTGTTCTTGATGCCTAGGGCCCACTTTTGATCTTGCACACGGGCCCGCTGATTTCGTATGCCCCTGCCCCAAAAATCGGCAAAAAATTTTGTCAAAAATCATCTTTTTTTTTTGGGGGGGGGGGGGGTCCCTGAATGGCAGTTTGGAAATGTGGTCACCCTAATTGATGGGCACAGGTGAAGTGGCATTGAGGAGCACAGGTGAAGTGGCATTGAGGAGCACAGGTGAAGTGGCATTGAGGAGCACAGGTGAAGCTGCACTGATCGGCAGTTGGGCACTGATAAAGTTGTTGTTAAAATTTAAAGTATGACAGAGGAAAACCCGACTTTTCCACTCGTCTGCGGATTGGATGAAAACTGACTACGGTAGAGGAGAGCGGCGCTCTTACAGGTCGGTCCCTGCACAGTGTGCAGAGACAGACCTGTCATCTGCCTGCTCAGCAGGGATCGACGGAGCGATCCCTCGCTGAGCAAAGTGGAGCCCAAAGGGCCCTTAGGCCCCTTTTCACACAGGCGGATAGAATTCAGCTTTTAGCTGCAGATAGATGAAGTTATCTACCGCACCTAAACTCACACAATGTTTTCCTATTGCCCCATTCACACACTGCATTTAGCGACGGTTTCGTTACATGGGGTTTTGTGCAGTTAAAAAAAAATTAATTTGACTGCGTCCAGGACTGATTTAGCGCAGCTATCTGCACATAACTGCAGGTAATCATGATGTACTATTTCTTCTGGAGATAGCAGTGGCAACGAGGAAAGAAAAACAACAGGAAGCACCAAGAATGTTCCACCGCAGCTAAACGCAGCCGCATGTAAACTCTGCTAATCGCAATGTACAATGCAAGTGATCGCTGTGCCTGGAGTCTTGGAATTTTAAAATAACAAAACATGCTTTTAACAGCGGCAGATCAGCCGCCCATGTGAAAGAGGCCTTAAGGCCTGGCTAGTAGCTCAGAACTTGAAATTTTGAGCCCTGCCAAATATACAATCCTTCACCCAGTTTATCCAGAGGATGGCGAAAAACCCCAGCAAAGCATATAATTTAGCCAATAAGGCAGAAGTAGCCTGCTAATTGTGCATCAAAATTTAACTTACACTGGCATTTCAGGCTCATCCCTAAATTAGATGTGGCGGTTTTCCCTTTGATCTACTACATGTAGACTAGTTTTGGGTATTTAGCATTTATAAAGTACATACACCTACACCTATGTGCAAGAAAGCTGAACAGACACATTATAAAAGGTGATGAGATTCAGTTGTTAAGTGCTTATATAGATTAACATCAAAGAGCAAAACTGTATGGAAAGCTTAAACAAAGTAATGATACCATAACAGCCAAAAATATGCATGTCTATGAAACATGAGCTTGCAAGTCTGCGGAATTGCATTTAAGATCAAACTTGTCTGTAGGCAAAAATGTAACATCCTGATTTATGTAACACCAAGAATGTTATCAGTGTTGTGTGGTTTACATTTTTGTGGAAAGATCATACACAAAAACTTGAACATTATAAAAGCATAGGGCAAGTTATTAAACTTAACTGTTTAGGCATTGAATATTGAAATGATAAAATCTTACATAAACTGACAGTAAAAATGTTGAAACAAAAATAAACTGTAAAAAAAGAAAACCTATAATATATATACATACCTGCTTTATTGGTGAACATGGGCACCTGTCAGTGGCTGTTTGCAGACTTCCATTCATCTCTAATGCCGCGTACACACGACCGGACTTTATGGCATACTTGGTTTGGCGGACCGGAGTCCGTCTTATAATTCGATCGCGTGTGGGCTCCAGCTGACTTTTTTCCCCAAAAGTTTGACGGACCTAGAAATGAAACATGTTTCAAATCTTTTCGACGGACTCGAGTCCAGTCGAAAAGTCTGCTCGTTTGTATGCTAGTCCAAACGGACAAAAACCAACGCTAGGGCAGCTATTGGCTACTGGCTATGAACTACCTTGTTTTAGTCCGGTCGTACGTCATCACGTACGAATCCGTCGGACTTTGGCTGATCGTGTGTAGGCAAGTGCGTTCATTCGGAAAGTCCGTCGTAAAGTCTGTCGAAAAGTCCGCAGGACAAAGTCTGCAATAAAGTCTGCAATAAAGTCCGCTTGTGTGTACGCGGCATAAGATACAGCATGTTGGCATAGGCACAAAATGGCATTCTTGGTCTCAGATTTTCATGGCCATGTTGAGTACCCCTACATATTACATTCAAGATCATCTAATTCATATTTATGCCCCACAAAAGTTATATAGTTTTCACCTTCTGTGCCATGTGCTCTTCAGGCACCTAAAGGTGCTGCAACCCCCACAAACCATTTCTGATAACTAATTACTAAAAATAAATTAGTAATACCGGTTTAACAAACCACTTTTACACTATGCCTTTTACAATGTTTGTTCAGATCAAAAATAACCATACTAAGCCCTAACACATATACATATACATATACATATACGTGGCCCTAAGACCGAGACAAATGTGGATCACATAAACACGCGACAAGACTCACAACATAAATAGACCTGAGGTGTGGCTTTTGGTCATCTGGTAGGTATGGCAAGAAAAGGGGCCAAAAATAACCAGGTAGGGAAGTATCTTTATTGCCTCTAACCTCATTGAGTGAGCTTGGAGAAAGGGCCATCTTGAGGGAATATATATCTGGTAAAGCAGGCAGACTTTCACCTGCCTAGCTTCTTGGTCACATGGTCTGGTACTCCGTGCTGAGATGTGGCTGAGGCTGCGCCGATCCAAAGGAATATCCAGAATACCGCCCGGGGTCTAGGCCTAAGTTGACCAGTAGGACCCAAACATGTTTAATAAACTGATTTCCACTCAGGGGGTTGACCTGGAAAGGCAGTAACGGGCCGGAGACTGGCTGGGTAGGTGAAAGAGCAGACGGTCAAAAGATCATTGCTGGGCACCAGACGTTGCTGGTTCGAAAGAAGTTTATAGCCACTCCAGGTCCGGTTTGTTACGTTTTCCGTAAGATAAAGGACATAGTGGCTTGGATACCAGCCAGGTACAGCCTGATAGGGGTATGAGGGAAAGCCAGCTGTGTGTGGCAATAAGATATAAAGGCTAGGACATGAGTGACGTCATCTACTGTGGTTCCGGGACAAGTGGCAAGGAACCTACGGTAGGTGTTCCAGGCCGTGGGATAAGCCTTTAGTGTGTTGCTAGACAGTGAGTGGTTGATGAGCCGGGTTGCATTGGCAAGGTGTGGCTTCAATCCATTGTTAGTTGAGACCAAGGTGGGATAGGAGTGGATGATGGGTCGGCTCCAGGTTCCTGCTAGAAGAATGAGACAAAAATTGGAGCGGGACAGTGCATCGGCTGCAGTATTGCACTTGCCAGGGATATGCTTACAGTAACTGTTAAATTTGATGATGTAGTGACAATTGCAGCAGACTGCGCAGGAAGGACATGACGGGGAGCGACTTGGATCTACCCTTATTAATGATGTCAGCTGTAACCTGGTTGTCTGTGGTGAAGAGCTCTGTCTGATCTGTCCACGTGTGGCCCCAGACTTGGGCTGCTGCCACGATGGGGTACAGCTCGAACAATGACGAAGATCGAGGGAAGCCAGGAATCAGGCAGATTTCCGGGGGCCAAGGTCTGGCAAACCAGTGATGGCCAAAAATTGCAGCAAAGCCAATGGAGGCTGCAGCATCTGTGACTACCTGGGGCGACTGAGCTGATACTGAGGGAAAAACATTGATATGTTGTTCCAGTTGAAGAGGAACTCGTCCCACATAGCCAAGTCTGCTATTGCTGCTGGGTCTAGTCTGAAGACTTGGTCGGGTCCTGCACTCGGGCAAGAAAGACTAAGAGCCTTGAGATGAACGACCACTTAGTAGGAATGGGTGGAAGGCGCGTGATCAGACGCTTACATCAGGAAATGTATGGTTTATTTATGTAAAAGAATACAGACATATAGTCATATAGATATAAAATCATACAAATACTACATAATATTATATTAAAAAAAAAAGGAAAAACAGGTAACAAAATAAGTACTAGGAAGTTAAAATTGGGGTGTGCCCATATTGAGGCAGGTATTTAAGAAAGGCTGACGCGTTTCGAGGAAAACCTCTTCATCAGAGCCAGGAGAACTGGAGCACAGTCTGTATGGGCCGGTAGGCCGACATGTGTACATGGGGAGAGGTGGTGTTGCTAGTAGGAGGATGTGTCCTGTGATGGACAATTGATTATTCCAAGTTCCATACCCAGGTGTTCTAGATGGGGTATACACTACAGACTGGAGACGTAAGATAAGTTTACATTAAAAAATGCATTCATAAAATGATAAAAAGTATATAATATAAATATATTAGAAATAAAAATTACCATATCAGTACAGTATAGTATAGGTAGTGGGATTTTGAAGCACAGAACATGAGATTGTAGTCTAAATACATACAAATGAAAAAATCTACGCATACATAAGTGTACACACACACATACTCGTGTACACTTACATGCATATACATACGCATGTAAATGCATAAAAAAAAAAAAAAAAAAAAAAACCTATATGCATATGAGAGGGGGGGAGGGGGGCGATGGTAAATGAAGTAAAAAGTGCACTGAGACACATTGAGAGATATTGTCTCTCCGCATGGTAAAACCGGTTGTGCTTTTGTCCAAAGGACATGCGCATGCGTGTAGAAACTCTGCCAGCACGTAAAACGCTGTGCTGGAACAGATATGTGGAGGTATGCCCCTGTTCACTGAAAGCACAAATGGGGGCACAAAGATGGCCATGTGGTTTGTGCAAAAACAGAAATGTGTTCATTCAAATGGAAATCCACAAAAATATATACAAAAATGCATATATCAAATGTACATAAAAATCTAAAATGCATATGCATATATATACACACACATAGATAAATAAACAATATGCACAAAATAAATATATGTATATATTCACATAAATCTGTACACTAATATATATATATATATATATATATATATATATATATATATATATATATATATATATATATATATATATATATATATATATATATATATATTATACACATACATATATACACATACACACACACACACACACACACACATATATACATGTCCACATGCATACACACACATGTGGAGAATTTTAACACAGCATGTATTGTGCCTATGTAGAACCAGTGTCATGGCGGTAGGGTGGGAATGTGTAGTTTGTGCAACGCATTAGCGGAGAGTGGCGGGAGTGGATACGTATATGTGTGTATGTGTATATATATGTGTACAGATTTATGTGAATATATACATATATTTATTTTGTGCATATTGTTTATTTATCTATATATATATGCATATGCGTTTTAGATTTTTATGTACATTTGATATATGCATTTTTGTATATATTTTTGTGGATTTCCATTTGAATGAACACATTTCTGTTTTTGCACAAACCACATGGCCATCTTTGTGCCCCCATTTGTGCTTTCAGTGAACAGGGGCATACCTCCACATATCTGTTCCAGCACAGCGTTTTACGTGCTGGCAGAGTTTCTACACGCATGCGCATGTCCTTTGGACAAAAGCACAACCGGTTTTACCATGCGGAGAGACAATATCTCTCAATGTGTCTCAGTGCACTTTTTACTTCATTTACCATCGCCCCCTCCCTCTCATATGCATATAGGTTTTTTTTTTTTTTTTTTATGCATTTACATGCGTTTGTATTATGCACGTGTATGTATATGCATGTAAGTGTACACGAGTATGTGTGTGTACACTTATGTATGCGTAGATTTTTTCATTTGTATGTATTTAGACTACAATCTCATGTTCTGTGCTTCAAAATCCCACTACCTATACTATACTGTAATGGTAATTTTTATTTCTAATATATTTATATTATATACTTTTTATCATTTTATGAATGCATTTTTTAATGTAAACTTATCTTACGTCTCCAGTCTGTAGTGTATACCCCATCTAGAACACCTGGGTATGGAACTTGGAATAATCAATTGTCCATCACAGGACACATCCTCCTACTAGCAACACCACCTCTCCCCATGTACACATGTCGGCCTACCGGCCCATACAGACTGTGCTCCAGTTCTCCTGGCTCTGATGAAGAGGTTTTCCTCGAAACGCATCAGCCTTTCTTAAATACCTGCCTCAATATGGGCACACCCCAATTTTAACTTCCTAGTACTTATTTTGTTACCTGTTTTTCCTTTTTTTTTTATATAATATTATGTAGTATTTGTATGATTTTATATCTATATGACTATATGTCTGTATTCTTTTACATAAATAAACCATACATTTCCTGATGTAAGCGTCTGATCACGCGCCTTCCACCCATTCCTACTAAACAGTCCTTTCCAGACCACCCCTGGTCAGCTAAGGCAGCGGGACACGCTCTATCATCTCCCCCAGTCCTATCTCTGACTACAATACTACCTTTGTTTTACAGCAAACGATCTCACAAGCGCAGGAGTATTTTTCACCATATCTTGTTCACACTTTTAGATGAACGACCACCCCTGAGGAATTGTTCTCATAGCGAAATTGAGCATCCCTATCAAGGACTGCAGCTGTCTTTTAGTACATTCCTGTGACCGGGTAAACTCCTGAATGACCAACCTAACACAAGCTAATTTGTCAGAAGGCAGGCTAGGCTGCATGGCGTGCGTATCCAGGACAATGCCTGAGAAACTTATGAAATGTGTTGGGCCTTCCACTATGTGTTCATGGAGATTGTTGAAGACCTCTCTTAGCTTGTCTAGATCTACCGGGGGGGGGGGGGGGTGATGTCTAGGTGTTCGATAAGCAGAAAATCATCCGGATAATGGATAACCCTGTGACAGGTTCAAGTGAGGGATTGGGCAAAACCGCCAGCTTTGTGGGCGAAGTGGCGACAAAAGAGTTCCGTGTCTGTGAGGCTCCAGTCAGAGCTTATCTGGAACTGGGCAAGTCTCGCTGCTGCTTTGGCTGAAAAACGACCGATGGTTGTAGACGGCAAAACCTCCATATTTGTAAACAAGATCTGTCATTGCATGAAGGTATAAGTCCCGCTCCTCCCTCCTGCTGAGGGTGGCTGAACAAAGTACATCTCTGAACATCCCGAAGGCCAGGGCGAACTCAGTGGCTGACAGCTTACGACTGAGGCTGGGGTCTCTCGACTTAACAACCACTGAGACATCCCCCCCAGGCGTATGATTTGTTGTCAGCTAAGTCATGGACTGAGATGAGCAGGGATGCCAATGGACGTCTTTGCCCTCCAATATATTCTCCCTGATGCTGGTCGGGACAAGATGAACGGGGAGGACGATAGGTGCAGAGCCTGGTGTACCTGCAGAAGGAGAAGCTGTCATCGGGACCATGACCAGGTCCGGGAGGGCCATGGATGGGCGAACTTTCAAAGGTGTGACTCTGGTCTGGACGTGCGAACTGCTGCGGCTAAGGGGGAGACCAAAGAGTGCAGCTGGGCCCCGTGGATGGATTGTAGGGATGCCTGTTGGGCCAGCTGCAGTTGGAGGGGGAAAGAGGAGCCTGAAAAGCTTTGCCTTCCTGGCCGTTAGCAGGAAAGGGAATATCCCTGCGACTCAGCTATGAGTTTGGGGATGTTCCGTCCCCTGAGGGACTGCAGGCTGCCACGCTCTGAGCCGTTTGGGGGGGGGGGGGTAACAGAGGGGCGGGTGTGAAGTCCTTGCTGCCAGAAGACAAAAAGGGGGCTGGGTGCTCATATTTAAGAGGAGTCATAGCCATAGGATAGAGAGCGGAGTGGTAAAGAGAAAACTCAGAGAGGAGGAAAAAGGAAGAAGGTACAGA
>NC_133336.1:161396350-161450597 GCF_042186555.1 Aquarana catesbeiana
TCGTGCACTCCACAAATCTGGCCTTTATGAAAGAGTGGTGAGAAGAAAGCCATTGTTGAAAGAAAGCCATAAGAAGTTTGCAGTTTGCGAGAAGCCATGTGGGGGACACAAACATGTAAAAAGGTGCTCTAGTCAGATGAGAACAAAATTTGACTTTTCGGACTAAAAGCAAAACGCTATGTGTGGCGGAAAACGAACACCGCACATCACCCTGTACACAACACCCCCACCGTGAAACATGGTAGTGGCAGCATCATGTTGTGGGGATGCTTTTCTTCAGCAGGGACAGGGAAGCTGGTCAGAGTTGATGGGAAGCTGGATGGAGCCAAATACAGGGCAATCTTAGAAGAAAACCTGTTAGAGTCTGCAAATAACTTGAGACTGGGGCGGAGGTTCATCTTCCAGCAGGACAACAACCCTATACATAAATCCAGAGCTACAATGGAATGTTTTAGATTTAAGCAAATTCATGTTTTAGAATGGCCCAGTTGAAGTCCAGACCTAAATCCAATTGAGAACCTGTGGCAAGATTTGAAAACTGCAGTTCACAGGCGCCCTCCATCCAATCTGACAGTGAAAAATTTCACTCTCAAGATGTGAAAAGCTGGTAGAGACATCCCCAAAAATACTTGCAGCTATAACTGCAGCAAAAGGTGGTTCTACAAAGTATTGACTCAGGGGGGCTGAATACAAATGCACGCCACACTTTTCAGAAATTTATTTGTAAAAAATGTTGAAAACCATTTATCATTTTCCGTTCACTTCAAAATTATGTGCCACTTTGTGTTAGTCTAGCACATAAAATCCTAATAAAATACATTTACGTTTTTGGTTCTAACATGACAAAATGTGGAAAATTGAGGGGTATTAATACTTTTCCAAGGATAGATTATATATATAGTCATTTTTTTTAAATGCAGCACAATTACAGTTTAAAACCTGAACACCTAAAATTAGCAGCATACATTTGCAGGCCAAAAGATTTTAATGAAAACTCCAGTCGTCATGTGATCAGTCATTGCGGCTGTGATCATATGATTTTAAACCACTCTGGTTGGTTCCCAATTGTGAATGGGGACATGAGCGGTCAGCGACAGTTGGAATAGAGAGACACCATCTGTTGGCTGCTGGCTCTCAAAGGAGGAAATGTTTCTAAAAGCCAAATCTAAATAGCCACACTTTTACATGAGAAAACAATTCAGAGGGAGAAAGACCACTTCAACAACTATCACATCACCACTGCAACCCTAACCCTGTAGTAAAATTGACACATTTTCATCCTGAAAGTAAATTACAACACATCTACCTATCCATTACACGATACTGTGTCCAATGAGATATTTGAAAATCTTTACTGAGAGATTGCGGGTTAACCAATTTCAGTCTCGTGGCTAGGAAGCAGTGAATTTTCAGTTTGTTGGAGGCATGAAATGTCTAAATTCCTGACCACAAAATGTAAAAAAAAAAAAAAAAAAAAAAAAAGAAAAAATCTTTTGCCCATTAGCATTCTTCAAAACTGGAGAAGCCCTTCAACCATTTTGGTCACATTTGGAGCAGAACCTTTTTCTGTCAATTCCCTCTTCCAAACATTAAAGTAGATGTAAACCCGAAATTTTTTTATCATACTGTAGAGTATAAGATTTCCTATCATTTGAGCCCAGTCTTGCCACACAGAGTTAATCCATCTCTGAGCAATATCCTTTTATTGTTCAGTGAGAGAAATCTTGACAAACTGACAAAAACTTTGTCAAATACTCGCCCTTGCTGTGAGTGACAGCCTAAGAGACATGCATGATTTTTTAATTCCCTCCCCCACTCCTTTCTTCAAGCAGCTCTGCAAGGATTGGCTGTTCAACACCTCAGCATGATTTGGCATGCTGAAGTCATGTGGTTACTTTCCTGTCTTTTCACTGGATGTTAGAGATCATAGCAGAAGTTCAGTGTAAGAAATACACAGGAGAAAATGCATATTGACAAGGGGAGTGTAGAGGTGGGCGGGGAGTCTACTGATATCATGACTCCACCCACCGAGCTCCAGACAACAGACCCACCCACAGAATCTGCAGTTTTTCAGCTCTCATAACAGACAGAGGGGAGACATTTGACAGGTAAAGATACATGCAGGTGGCATGTATATCCTTATACATAACCACTATGGCAGTAGTTTAGAAAGGATGACATTGGGTTTACATCCACTTTAAATGGATCCAAAGTCTTTATCCCTTCCACACCTTTAGGCCATTATAAAAATGTTGTTCACTTTGGAAAGCAAAACTCAAGTAGACAAAACTATGTCCACAGACTGCCTAAGCCACAACACCTCCCATAAAAAAATTCTGCGAGACATCATAGCCCACATAAATTTTTTGCATGTAAAAGATGACCTAATGCGGTTTGCAAGATAGCATTCTCCATTACCTGATCCGTATACAGGAATTGCCATATATGTTGACCTATCCTAGTATACTATGACAGCACGCAGGAAATTAGTGCCTCTCACTAAACTGCTGTGAAAAAATCATCTCCCATATTCATGGGGGTTCCCAACTAAGCTACTCGTCACAAAAGATGGTCGCACCTATGCTGTCAAGTCTCTGGCAGAGGGACTCCAACCAACCAAAAAATGGGGCCTACTCCTTCAACCCGAAGAGGCCGCCTTGACAACCACTACTCCTGGGTGCATCTCACCAGAGTGGAGACAAGTAGACGCCTCCTGAGCCTACTCTTGGAACTTTTCAATTTATGACTCAAAAGGGTTTGTTCTGTTTAACATCTGCAAGGGTTAACGCTGGATGTTGGGAGCTATCCCCCCTGTTGCTCCTATGCGAAATTATTCGCACACAGGTTTATCTCCTCTCTTTTTTTAAGTAATACCATTATACACTACTAAATGAACTCTCTTGCACCTATCCCAGGAGCTTCATACCACCACCTACAGGTACCTATGTTTATGCGCACTTACCACTCGTTTTTAAGCTACTCCTAAACAGTATTTTCCTTTCATTGGACAATGGTGCTTAAATTTGTATCCATTAATGTTCATGGCCTTAATAGCCCTTTCAAAAGACGAGCTATGTGGCAGGAGGCAAAATCTTTAAAGGCGATGTTCTGTGCATACAAGAGACATTTTGTACAACAAAGACAGCCTATGTGCACAAACAAACTACTCACTCAGATATTTACAGCCTCTGGTCCTGCTAAAAAACACGGAGTGTTAATCGCCATAAATCAAGTTGTTGCTTTTCGCCTACATGACGTTATCAGAGACAAAGCAGGGAGATATATTATACTTGTCTGTGACCTGAATAAGGTCACTTATACTCTGGTTAACCTATATGCTCCCAATTCCGGTCAACCATCCTTTCTACACTCCCTGAGAAAAAAAAAGTTGATAAGCTTAAGAAAGGCTTTTTGCTGTACTGCGGCGATTTTAACTGTGTGGTCAACAAATGGACTGCTCTTTTCCCCATCGTTCTGCACAAAGTAAACTACAGCCCTTCCTGCATTCTTCTGACTTATATGATATGTGGCGCTGTGCCGATTCTGGTGAAAAAGATTTCACTTACTATTCAGTTCCTCACAAATCATATTCGAGAATAGATTTATTTGTCATTGAACTGCCACTTCTGCAAAATGTTATATCAGTTAACATTCATTCAATCACATGGTCTGACCATGCACTGATCTTGCTAATTATCAAAGAACGATATAACGCAGCACCAGTACATCTATGGCGCAACACGGCTATATTAAAAAATCCAAGACCGACTGCATGGACAGATCAATGATTTCTTTCTATGCAATGATGTACCAGAAACAACTGTTTTTTCTTTGTGGTGCGCCCATAAAGCGTACAGTAGAGGCTTGTTACTTCAAGCAGCTTCAAGGGAAATGAGGGGGAAATGCAGGCACAAATCCCTTTAAGTGCAACACAAATCCAACCCTACACCTCTCATACATTCTGCACTATTCCAGTGCAGACAAGACATTCAAATACATTTGATTTCTGATCACCAGACATATCTGCAGAAACTCAGGGCAACCCATCATACACAGGGAAATAGGGCTGGTACATTTTTAGCCACCTATATACGCAGAAAACAGCAAAAAGCTAAATTATCCCACATAATTTATCCTAGCACAGCTAAACCCGTACACCATCCTACAGATATTGCCAAGGCATTATGCAAATACTATAAACAATTATACAATTTAGAATCAGACCCTTCAACACCCCAATCTACTGATATTGACATTAACAATTTTCTCCGGTCTGTCAAACTCCTGTCTATAGACGCAGCTATGCTGCAGTCTTTAAATTTTGATATCACAGACAAAGAAATTCTTCAGGCCATTCAATCATTACCTCCCAACAAAACCACCAGGGGCAGACGGCTTCTCAGCTGAGTACTACAAGGCTTTTCAGACCACACTATGGTCAGATACATGCATTGATTTCCACTTCTTAGCTTCTTTTTTTATTCATCATGGTCCTTATGGTTTTATACATCCTTATTGTTTCTGCAATGTTGTTCAGATGATCCATGTACATATATTAATTCATGTTATGTCATAACCTATTTATTCAGACCACTATGTTGCGCTTGGTTGGTATGCACTGTTGTACCCTTGATGCCTGTATTGAATGCGCGCATACTTATGTGCGTGTTAATATTTATAGAATCACATTTATTACAAGGTCCTTCTTGGATGTGGTTTGTTTTTTAGATGTATTATGAATTTATGATTAATAAAGTTGTACCTCTATTCAACCAACCTTCACGTTTACTGCCTCAACCAAAGTCCCAAGACCCCTTTTCTTAGTCTTGTACCAGGGATGGAGGCACACCGCATATGTGCCTCATTTTAAAGTCCCAAATCCCCCCTTTTTTCCTCAGACCACACTAGAGCCATACATGCGTAAACTTTAACAAAGCAATCTCCTCCACCTCTTTTCCTGAAGAGATACTCCAGGCTATTATAGTGGCTCTGCCAAAACCAGGAAAGAAACCAGACACCCCCCAGAACTTCCGGCCTAAATCCCTCAATATCGACTTAAAAATCTTTGCAAAAATTCCAGCCAACAGACTGGCGGAAACAACCCCTTACTTAATAAAAGCAGACCAAGTAGGCTTTGTGAAGGGACGGCAAGCCCCAGATGGTACCCGTAGGATGTACAATCTTATCAAAATTGCCAAAACTTGATGGGCGTGACCGGATGTGAACTGCGGCGGACGTGTCTAAGAGGAGCTCCAGAGCATCCTAACCTAATCCTCATCCATCTGACTGCCTACACGCCCAGGGACACCACCACTCACCTCATCCCGCTCCGCTGGCTGCCGAGCATCCCCCCAGGTGTATATTTCCTGTGCGGAGGCCTCCCAGGCGAGCGCCGTGGTTGCGGCCTAGTCCGCGGCGGCCATTGTCCAGACTCTTCAGTCTCCTTATGGCCGACTACAAGCCCAGGGATGCTGTCACAAGACTCATCTGACTCAGCTGGCTGCTGTGCATCCCCCCAGGTGGATATCTCCTGGGCGGCGGCCGTTCTGGCGAACATCGTGGTTGCGGCCTAGTCCGGACATCATCTATCATCATCTGGCCAGCTACAAGCCCGGGGACGTTGCCACACGGCTCATCCGACTCAGCTGACTTCTGGGCATCCCCCCCGGGTGAATATCTCCTGAGCGGCAGCTGCTCCGGCAAGCATCATGGTTGCAGCCTAGTCTGCGGCGGCTGTTATTAGGCACGGGGCCCATCCGTGGCAGCGGCGGACCCCGCACCCCCTGCGGACAGTTACCAGGCAATTAGCTCCATCCTGCAGCCCTTTTCCAACCAAGGATCTGTGAGTGGAATGGCCAAAGCACAGGCTGCGGCCCTCGGTGTCCCCGTGATCCGCCACCATCTTGCATGCTAGGCCTGCAGACAGCGCTGAGGAACAAGAGAGGAGATTCCACACTACGCTCCTGGCCCCATCCTGCCTCCCTGGAGACTCGGCTGGATAGTGGAGAAACAGCAGTGCGGACGGTAGGTGCCTCTGACCCCTGAGATCATACCCTGCCTGGCTCCCACAACACCCCCTGTCCAGAGGCCCGGGTGAGTGCCATCTAACCCCCTCAGTGTGTGACTGAAAGCTATGTGGAATGACTCCCTGAGACCCTTGCTGTTGCTGGCTCTCAAAAAAAAAAAAAAAAAAGACACACTGTGCCTCCCAATCTAGAACTTCTCCTTGCACAGAGACAGTGATAGCTGCTGTGGAGTGAGGTGAACAGTCTCAGGTACTCCTCTCCCCTCCAAACCAACGGGCCCTCCAAAAAAGGGGGTAAACAAAAACACGCCAAGTCGCCCGCCCCAGCTACTGTACACATACTGACACTGTCACAGAACGTCCCACACTCCGCTTGAGTGCTTCCGTCATATACCACTTCCTAAGTTACATAGTAGGTGAGGTTGAAAAAAGACACAAGTCCATCAAGTCCAACCTATGTGTGTGATTATGTGTCAGTATTACATTACATATCCCTGTATATTGCGGTCATTCAGGTGATTATCTAATAGTTTCTTGAAGCTATCAATGCTCCCCGCTGAGACCACCGCCTGTGGAAGGGAATTCCACATCCTTGCCGCTCTTACAGTAAAGAACCCTCTACGTAGTTTAAGGTTAAACCTCTTTTCTTCTAATTGTAATGAGTGGCCACGAGTCTTATTAAACTCTCTTCTGCAAAAAAGTTTTATCCCTATTGTGGGGTCACCAGTACAGTATTTGTAAATTGAAATCATATCCCCTCTCAAGCGTCTCTTCTCCAGAGAGAATAAGTTCAGTGCTCGCAACCTTTCCTCATAACTAAGATCCTCCAGACCCTTTATTAGCTTTGTTGCCCTTCTTTGTACTCGCTCCATTTCCAGTACGTCCCTCCTGAGGACTGGTGCCCAGAACTGGACAGCATACTCCAGGTGCGGGCGGACCAGAGTCTTGTAGAGCGGGAGAATTATCGTTTTATCTCTGCAGTTGATCCCCCTTTTAATGCATGCCAATATTCTGTTTGCTTTATTAGCAGCAGCTTGGCATTGCATGCCATTGCTGAGCCTATCATCCACTAGGACCCCCAGGTCCTTTTCCATCCTAGATTCCCCCAGAGGTTCTCCCCCCAGTGTATAGATTGCATTCATATTTTTGCCACCCAAATGCATTATTTTACATTTTTCTACATTGAACCTCATTTGCCATGTAGTCGCCCACCCCATTAATTTGTTCAGGTCTTTTTGCAAGATTTCCACATCCTGCGGAGAAGTTATTGCCCTGCTTAGCTTAGTATCGTCTGCAAATACAGAAATTGAACTGTTTATCCCATCCTCCAGGTCGTTTATGAACAAATTAAATAGGATTGGTCCCAGCACAGAACCCTGGGGAACCCCACTACCCACCCCTGACCATTCTGAGTACTCCCCATTTATCACCACCCTCTGAACACGCCCTTGTAGCCAGTTTTCAATCCATGTACTCACCCTATGGTCCATGCCAACGCACCTTATTTTGTACAGTAAACGTTTATGGGGAACTGTGTCAAATGCTTTTGCAAAATCCAGATACACCACGTCTACGGGCCTTCCTTTATCTAGATGGCAACTCACCTCCTCATAGAAGGTTAATAGATTGGTTTGGCAAGAACGATTCTTCATGAATCCATGCTGATTACTGCTAATGATATCATTCTTATTACTAAAATCTTGTATATAGTCCCTTATCATCCCCTCCAAGAGTTTACATACTATTGATGTTAGGCTAACTGGTCTGTAATTCCCAGGGATGTTTTTTGGGCCCTTTTTAAATATTGGTGCTACATTGGCTTTTCTCCAATCAGCTGGTACCATTCCAGTCAATAGACTGTCTGTAAAAATTAGGAACAACGGTCTGGCAATCACCTGACTGAGTTCCCTAAGTACCCTCGGATGCAAGCCATCTGGTCCCGGTGATTTATTAATGTTAAGTTTCTCAAGTCTAATTTTAATTCCGTCCTCTGTTAACCATGTAGGTGCTTCCTGTGTTGTGTCATGAGGATAAACACTGCAGTTTTGGTTACTGAAGCCCCCCGATTCACTTGTGAAGACTGAGGAGAAGAATAAATTCAATACCTTTGCCATCTCCCCATCCTTTGTAACCAGATGTCCTTCCTCATTCTTTATGGGGCCAATATGGTCTGTCCTCCCTTTTTTACTGTTTACATACTTAAAGAATTTCTTGGGATTTTTTTTGCTCTCCTCCGCTATGTGTCTTTCATGTTCTATCTTAGCCAACCTAATTGCACCCTTACATTTCTTATTGCATTCTTTATAAATTCTGAATGCTGTGGATGATCCCTCAACCTTGTATTTTTTGAAGGCCTTCTCCTTTGCTTTTATATGCATTTTTACATTGGAGTTAAGCCATCCAGGATGTTTGTTCGCTCTTTTAAATTTATTACCCAATGGGATACATTGGCTAATGCCCTTATTTAATATGCTCTTAAAGCAAACCCATCTCTCCTCCGTATTCTTTGTTCCTAATATTTTATCCCAATTTATGCCTTTTAGCAAGGTTTGTAGTTTAGGGAAGTTGGCTCTTTTGAAATTCAGTGTCTTTGTGTTCCCTTCATGTCTCCTATTTGTGTGATTTATACTGAAACTAATTGACCTGTGATCGCTGTTACCTAAATTGCCCCGTATTTCCACATCTGTTATCAGGTCTGTATTTTTGGTAATCAGTAGATCTAGTAATGTTTTATTTCTAGTTGGTGCGTCTACCATCTGACCCATAAAATTGTCCTGCAAGACACTAAGGAACTGGCGAGCCTTAAATGAATGCGCGGTTCCCTCCGCCCAGTCTATGTCTGGATAATTAAAATCCACCATTATGATAACACTTCCCATCCTTGCTGCTAATCCAATTTGTGATAGGAGATCCGTCTCCACTTCCTCCCTCAGGTTAGGGGGCCTATAGCATACTCCCAGTATTATTTTCCCCTTAGCTTCATCCCTTTGGAGCTCTACCCATAAAGATTCCACCTCCTCCCTAACCCCCTCAGTGATGTCATCTCTCACATTCACTTGTACATTATTCTTGATATATAGGCATACCCCTCCCCCTTTTTTACCCTCTCTGTCCTTGCGGTATAGGGTATACCCTTGAATGTTTGCCAGCCAATCATGAGAGCTGTTGAACCAGGTCTCTGAAATTCCCACAAAATCCAAATCCTCCTTGTACAACAGTATCTCTAGTTCACCCATCTTGTCCGCCAGGCTCCTGGCATTGGTGAACATGCCACATAGTTTAGACCGGTCGCATATTGTCCTCGTATTGGGTGTTTCAAGATTGCAACTTGGACTTCTGGAGTTCTGGAACATGAGTCCAATGGATCTGGCTATAGGAACCCCCAAGAACTAGACAACACCAGTCTTGGAGTACATCAGGACTAACTCTTTATTTGAGATCTCACACACATTTATACACCAGGATGACTCAAAGCTAACCTAATTAACATGAGCTAATTTACTATTAAATTTACCCAGACCAGATGACTCAGAGACATGACCTGTAGGACAGACTTGTGGGCACCGAGCTTCACACAGTAGTATAAACACAATAGCTGGAGCTAATTACAATTAACAATACAAACAACAATCTCTCCCCCCCCCCTCCTCAGCCTATTCATCAACAGTTCGTTTCCTAGCCAGTCCTGGAGGCTAATGTGATCAGCTCACTCAATTAACATGTTGAGTTCAGAATCAACCAAACCAATAATAGTCTCTACATACATCCTGGGAGATATTGTGGACAAATATTACTGTCCCATTTTAAGTAGTCCAAGATATATTTTCTCACTCACCCTGTGCCAGGATGGCACAGGGTGACTTAGACATAAGATGTATTCTGAGTTCCACGGGCCCTCCCGTCACAGACACCTCTCTTGTGGGCAGACTGCAAGCCCTACTGTCAGAGCTAGATATAGAGCCTGGAACATCCCCGAACACAACTCCTCCTGCCCTCTCATCCAATCCAGATGGTACTGCGCTGATCCTGGAGGCCATTGAAAACAGCAAAACATCCATGCTTGTAAGAATAAAACGTCTCACGGAAGAATGCAATCTCATAAGAAACGATCGATAAAATCAGGGGTCGGCTGACTGAAACAGAATCCAGAATATTCGCCACTGAGGACCTCACGGCAAACTCACACCAATACAATAGTTGACCTACAATGCACAATACAAATGCTTGTCGCTAAATCTGATGATGCAGAAAACAGGGCGAGACGCAACAATGTCCGTGTCCTAGGTCTCCCAGAGGGTGAGGAGGGAGATCGACCGGCTGAATTTTCAAGAACCTGCTAGGCTTTGCTTAGGTCTCCCCAACCTATGTTGTGGAACGTGCCCACCGGGTACCTACAGGGCGAGCTATCCCTGGAGCAAATCCCAGACCTTTCCTTGTTTGTTTTCTTAACTACAGAGATCGAACTACAGACAGGATACTCTCCGAGGCGCGCAAATCATCCAAACTTCAGCATGGCGGCTCCTCTGTCCTACTGTTTCCTGATTTCTCAGCGGAGCTGCAACGTAAGCAGAAAACCTTTAACGAAGTCAGTAGGCGCCTACAGGAAAAGAACATTAAATACAGCATGATGTACCTCTAGCTGCCTTAGGGTCCCATATAATGGCTGTTCGTTTCTTCGATTCCCCGACTGACGCAGAAGACTGGTTGAATACCTTGCGATGAACCAGTCCCTGTAATTCAACTTTATGAAACACCTCCTAGAGTCAATATGGGACAGGCCTTTAACTTTAAGATCCACTATTTTGAATGCTTTGTACTCAGCTCCTGTTCTCAAGTTAGCTGGCCACCATACACCCATCCTGTTCCGGACTGACTCCTGGTTACCCTCATAAAGAAACCCCCAAGGTCCCTTGGTGTTGATGGGCTGGCCAGCAGGGGCTGCTACATTCGCTCTTGACTCGACTTATCAAGCCTTCTTCACTGTGCACTAAGTAGTAAGCAGTCACTATACTCTTTTTTTTGTTTCTCCTACTATTACTGGAGCTACCTTACCAGTTAAGTATTAGGTTACGCACTTAACCCCTCGAGTTCTGCCTTCCTAAAGAAGCTTCAGCGGTTTCAGCTGCTGCACTACGGACTTCTTCGGGGAAGACTGAAGTTTAGTTAGTTCTGGGTATCAAACTGACTGGCATGGTTGTTGGGGTCGCTGGTCAGTAGGGAGTTTGCTATGTTTACTATATTTAGTATGTTTAATAGGTTCACTAGGTTAATGTCTTTTGGTAACCAACAGCTTTGCTTAATGATTATCCTTAATTGCTGGAGTGTCCTCATAGAGGCTACTTCCCTGTTTGCTGTTATACTTGGGGGTGTGGCGACTTCCCTGGAGGGCGGGTCCGCTCTACCTCCCTGGAGCTGGTTTCGGGCCCCCTCCTACACATCTCAGAACCCCGCCCCACATACATACCTTTTTCTAGGGCATTCCCATGGATTTAAAACTAGTCTCATGGAACATAAGGGGTCTCAATAACAAGGTTAAAAGAGCTCTCATGTTTAAATTCCTCAAATACCACAAACCACATTTTCTCTTTCTACAAGAGACGCACCTCCTGGGGAATAAAAATCTCTCCCTCAGTAGGGCATGGGTGCAACAAGCATTTCATGCTATGTACTCTAGCTATGCCACAGGAGTCGCCATTCTTTTACATAAATCTCTTGCTTACAAGGTGTTACAGGTATGTTCGGACCCAGGAGGCAGATACATCATCTTGGTTTTGGAAATAGGTAATGTGAAATATGCATTTGTCAATGTTTATTTCCCACCGCCCTTTTCTCCTGGCATACTGTATACCATCCAGGAGAAATTGGCACCATTACAGCTCTCTAGAGTCATCTGGGCTGGAGACTTCAATGCAGTCTTGCAGGCCGACTTGGATTCCTCCAATCCCCAGCGGACATCCTGTCAGGACCTTGAGTCCTGGGCGCATACCTTTGACTTAACAGAGATCTGGAGAAACCAATTTCCTTTAGACCGTTTCTACTCATTACTCTGCCTCACACAAATCTGGCTCCCGCATTGATTTGGCATTTGGCTCGAGACTTATGCTGTCTGCCATTCGGGATGCTTCCTACTTGCCGGCTGGCATCTCGGACCATTCCCCGATGGAAATTATGGTGCGGGTGGGTAGATCCCCAGGCGTCTGGCGCTTGGATTCTAAATGGATACATAACGGGAGGGTGCAGGAGCTGCTGCAGGACTCGGGCCCCCACTTATGGGAGGTGAATATTCCCACTGCATCCCCTCAGTTGGTGTGGGATGCTTTTAAAGCTTTTACCCGCGGTCAATTTATCTCCGCCATTAAAACTGCACGGGTCGAGTATAACTCGCAGTTGTCCTTACTGGAGCGGGCCGAGTCTGACGCAGCTTCTGGGTTCGTGTCCTTCCCCAGTGGAGACAACTCTACACTTCAACAGGCTCACAGGGACCTGGAACGTCACCTCACCTCCCTCACTCATGCAGATGCTGCCTTACATGCTGGCAGGCTGTTTGAGTCTGGGGACAAAAATGGTAGAATGCTGGCAAACCGTGTAGCGGATTCCCGGCGTCTGATGGTTGTTTCCGAACTGCTTTCCGACACTGGAGATTCTATAACCAACACCCCCCGACATATGAGTTTCAACGTTTTTTTCAAGCCTTATATCGCCAGGGCCCTTCCCCAGATCTCTCATCTCTACTGGACACTCTGCGCACTCTCTCCTTGTCGACCCTGTCTGATGAGGAGGCTGCTTCACTAGATGCAGACATTTCTATCCAAGAAATAGTAAAAGCGGTTAACTCATCTCCCCCTAATAAGAGTCCTGGACCTGATGGGCTACCCGGAGAGTGGTATAAATTACAAATTGAACATCTAGCTCCCAGGCTATGCAAGGTTTTCTCGGAAAGCTATGAGTCCCATCCATGTATCAGGCACATATTATACTCATAACCAAGCCAGGGAAAAACCCCAAGTACTGTGCTTCTTATAGGCCGATTTCCCTTTTAAATTACGATCTTAAAGTACTGACTAAAGTGCTAGCAACAAGACTAACCAAAATCTTACCATCTTTGATCAGTATTGATCAAACCGGCTTTATCCTCTGGAAATCAACTGACATTAATCTATGCAGAGTCCTGACTCACTTGCAGCTCCCCCCTGACGAATAAGCCTCCAGAGTTCTGGTTATGCTTGACATAGAAAAGGCTTTTGATTCGATAGATTGGGACTACATCTTGGAAGTCATGGGTTTTGGTCCACGTTTTTGTAGCTGGATTAAGATCCTATACAAAGCCCTATGGCACAAATTAAATTGGGAGGAGAGTTATTGGGAGAGTTTCCCATTGGCAGAGGGACTAGACAGGGATGCCCGTTGTCCCCGGCGCTGTTTGTGCTTGTAATGGAACCCATAGCGCAGGCCATACATAACTCGCCCCTAATTGAAGGCATTCAAGTAGGCACCAACACAGAGAAAGTAGCGCTTTATGCCGATGACATGGTCCTCTTCTTAAAAGACCCTGGACCTTCCCTTAAAGAGGCTCTGGCATTGCTCTCCTTTTTTTCTCCCCTAACTGGGAAAGATCACTGATCCTACCCATAGATAGGGGGGCTGATGCCAGGGCTGACCCGAATTTAACCCCTAAGTGGACTGCCTCTGCCAAATACTTTAGGCAGTTTGAGTCTGCAATGCCCTCGTTCTTTTGGGGAACTCAAAGGTCTAGGTTTCGGCTGACGGTCTTGCAAAGGCCATGGACCAAGGGTAGATTAGCACGTCTGAATTTATTTAAATATTACCTTGCGGCTCTGCTCGCCCAGGCCCACAACTGGTTGCTAGCTGATGAGACTAATACTGCCTTGGTGTTGGAGGCTGCACTGCTCGGCTCTTATGAAGCACTACGCAATATACTTTACAGCTTCAACATCCCGGGCCCTCATCTACTTACTCAGCACATACACCTCTATGGCATAACCCTTCCCTGAAGCAATTTTTCTTGATTCCTGACCCCATTGTGTGGGCCTCTAAAGGGATAAAATATCTTAGCCAAATCTGTGAGGGGGGTGTACTCCAGACATTCGACTCCCTTAAAGAGAAATACGCCCTCCCCAATTCATACCTGTTTAGGTTCCTTCAGTTGAGACATGCCTTTCAGAAGCAATTTGGCAATCAGCCCGTAACCTTCACCCTGTCCAGAACTGAAGCTATGCTACGGGGGGATAGTCTGGGTAAACCACTCTCTACAATATACAAGTCTCTTCAACCCTACATCCATGATGGCCTTGACAAACTATTATCATGATGGTGAGAGGAAGTCACAGAGTTAGATTCCGAAGACTGGGAGGATGTTTGGGACTACCCTATGCAAAGCTTAGTATCAGCCAGAGACAGATTAATCCAATTTAAGATTCTCCATAGAGTATATCTCACATCTCAATGGTTACAGAAGATTTATCCCTCACACTCTTCACAATGTTGGCGCTGTACGGCCGACCCTGCCACTTTCCTGCATGTGTTTTGGGAATGTCCTGGCATAAAATTATTCTGGACAGCGGTTTTCGATGCATTCGCACAGTCACCACATTCGCAATACCACTACCAATTGATGTTTGCATTTTAGGTCTCGTTCACCTACTAGCTACCTCTCGATCTATGAGAACTTTGATAGGCCTCCTATTGTTTTATGCACATAAAACTATACTCCAAAGTATGGGATATTTGGACCGAGTCCAGAGATACTGTCGGATCCTCGGCAACCCCTTCTTAGGATACTCTATTTTGTTTCTGTTTACTGCTTAGGTGTGGACTGTATACAGGGAATGTACACACCAGACCCTTTTAACTTGGCACACCCCAGATACCTCACTTCCAATTTCCTGGTTACCAACCACCTTACCTTTTGTCGTTTTTCTTTTAATGTGCATGTTTTTACCTAAACCTGGGTATGCCCAATAGGCTTTGTTTTGTATTTCAATTTATATTCTTATAATAAAAAAATTGACGAAACTTGTAAGTTGCCAACAGTGTTCCTGACATTAGATGCTGAAAAAGCATTTGACCGGGTTCACTGGGGGTACCTGAGAGCGATGCTTCACAAATTTGGATTCACTGGACCTATCCACTCAGCGATTTCAGCACTACATACAGTGCCGACCATGTGTGTATACACCTCTAATGCTAGGTCAGATAAAAACACACAATCGGCTTATTCGAGGATGATGTGGTATTAACCCTAACATCCCCAGTTACCTCCCTGGATAAGATCCAACGAATACTGAATAATTTTGGGTCTGTGTCGTATTATAAGCTCAATGTCACCAAATCTTCCATCTTGCCTATATTTCTACCTACCTCTACTTTAAAATTGAATAGAATGTGTGACTGGATGAGCAGGTTGCATCCTTACAGATCTGAGACACATTAGCCTATTCATGAAAAGCTCAAATAATACTTACTCAAGGGTCCGCCACAGATGAATCAAAATCCGGTTGGTTCCTGCTAAACCATCCGAATTTCAATCCATCTATGGGCAGGCTGGTTGTACGGAAGTCAGGTTTTTCTTGTGTGATCACAGCTGGTGGCTGTAGCCGCCAGCGGTGATCATTGTATTCTGACAGCGATAAAACCTCCCGCTGTCAGAATACAAAAGGACAGCGGGAGGGATTCCACCAGCAACACTGACTGTGTTGATGGTGGAATCAAGAGATTTTCTTTCCTTCAACCCGTGGTTAAAGAAAACTGCTCAAACTATGGTTTGCTTGGGGGAGTGAGCTTTAACATGATTAGGAGCACTTTATCTCTCAACAGGCCTTCACAAAAACCTGTCTAATCTACTTAAAAATAGTGGATCTGGACAGGACAATGCCGATAACAAGGAGGCCCGTCTAGATGAAGTGACAACCACAAAAAAGACAATTAGATAGCAATGGCAAGGAAAAGTGCAGAAGAGGCTTGAGCATTTTTTTTTTTTTTTTTTTTTTAACATCGTCAACACTAAATTTAAGTCTCACAACTGGAATAGGAGTGAAAAGGGGAAACACCACCTGCAACTGCTTGAATTAGTGAATTAGTAGAGGACATTAAAAAAACGAGACAGACACCCAACCCTTTATGGTGCAAATGGCTAAACTAGATATAAAGGAAGAACACAACCCACTGAAAATGCACACGAGGAGTCCCCAAGGTATCATGTCAGTGAAAATAAACAATGAATCCAGCAGGATGTATATTTATGAGTTTTAAGCTTGGTCAGGAAAACAGAATTTGAAATGCCGAAACTGGGTTTTAAAAGCCAAGTAGTAAAATCAGCGACAGAAAAGCAGGGTAGAAGACTGGTCTTTGGGATAACTGATATGGCAGTAGTCAAGGACCACTGGCTAACAGACAAAGTCAGCATATCAGACCATGAAAAGGCCAATCCAGGGATTTGGAAATTTCGCCATACCTACTCAGGATCTGAGTGATTAGGCAGGTTCAGCCCCTTCACATTGAGAGGAGTTTCACAACTGGCATGGCTATGTCCTTAACAGCTGTACCTTAAGTCTCCCAACCTCTAGGAAAAAAAAAAAAAAAATGGGAGAGGGGAAGAGAAAGTGAAATAATTACTTATGAGAAAAGCCAAGTGGATCTCCATGGGCAGGGGACCACAGCAGAAGAAATAACATACAACAAACACTAGCTCACCCAACTAATTTTTGGGTTAGAGCAAGGCCCACATGGGGGGAAAAAAAATGAAAGTCATGGTGAGGCCCAGAACTTCATCAGGACTATTTGATAATGCCCACAGTACTGAGCCTGGGATAACCCCACTAAGTATGAAAAAATTGTAGTGCTCTGCCTAGACTGCAGTACTGCCCTGTCAGTGCAGTCTGCTTAAATTATAAAGAAGTATGCCCTAGTATGCTAAAACAGATACAGCTGCATTCAGCTTGCAAACGCAATAGAGCTACAACACTATATGGCACAGTATTAGTAAAAGCAGCACCCAGGAGTCCCTTGTCAAAGTTCCCAATATCCTAAATGGATCAAAAAAAAATTCTGGGCATATAGAGAATAGTACCACAAAATTAAATTCATAAAATCATAAAGTTTATTATACAAATATTAAAATTGTATATAGCACCATATCCATTGTTTGCAAAGTTAAGTTCACAAATCTTATTTCAATTCAACATCCACATATTAGCTCAACACGTTTCAAATGATTCAAACATCTTCAAACATGTGAACAGTATCTGTATAGGAAAACCCAGTAGTGTAAAATCAAAAGTTGCCACACCAGTTTGTTGAAGTAGAAATTCCCAAATCTGGAAGGGGACAGCTGAGGGACATGAAGAAAAGTAGTCCAAAAGGTGTAATAAAACTCCAATATAGTGCTCCACTTTTTTACATCAAAAGCAAAAAGCTTCAAAGATGATGAGCAAAAAATTCATGCAAGTATCCAGATCAATTCTGGTCTGGAATTCAATCCTGCCACACAAAGGGGATGCAACAGCACACCAAGATTCTTGACCACAATAGCAAAATATGTATTCCAGGTAGTTTAATAATTAAGAATCCAAATGAGTCCTTGTCTGGAGTTCAATCCTGCCATCCATGGAGGTGATGCAACAGCACTATAAGTATTCCAAACAGTTTAGTAATCAACAGATCAACATTCGCCAAGCATTATCCCCCAGGCAGATCCCAAACAAATCATGTCAGGTGCATGAGAAACAAACGGGGTTGATCTGGAGAGCCAGTAAGATCGGTTATCAGGGTTTTTGTAAGGAGGGTGGGCTGGGCTGACAAACAATGGCAACACTTCCATCTGGGGGTCATGACTGCTGCCCATTTCCATCCTGTCACAGAATAATATTTGGGGGGGGGGGGGTCAGAGGAAGCAATAGCTGGCAGTGAGCAGACGACAGAGGGTTATAGTGGTATGCAGCTGTAACTTCCAAACCTGGGGTGAATGCAAGAACAATTCAAAAACAAAGCCCAAGTAAAACTAAGGGGAAGTTAATATGCACCCATAGAACGCTGAGAGGCACATACACAAATGCTAGAATCCTAGCTAACAAAATGGAGGAACTGGAGCTGCTTTTACATGAGGACTTTGTCTTTGTGGGCATAACTGAAACTTGTTTATTTCAGCTCACACGACTGGCTGGCAAATATCCAGGGATATTCCTTGTATTGGAAAGACAGGGAAGGTAGAAGAGGTAGAAGAGGGAGAAGGGGTGAGTCTAGATGGTAAAAATGATGCATGGGTGGTAGAGAGGAGCCACATTGTGAATAGGACGGGGGGGTGGGGGTGGGGGGTGGAATCAGCATGGATAGAACTTCAAAGAGAAGTGGGAAATAGTGGGGGTATGTTATAGGCCCTCCAACCTGAAAGAGGAGGAGGAGGAGGAGGAGGAGGAGGAGGAGGAGGAGGAGGAGGAGGAGTGGGACCTACTATCACAGTTAGAAATGGCAGCGAGGCAGGGAAAGGTCATCATAATGGGGGACTTCAATTACCCCGATATTGACTGGGCAGAGGGGAGAGCTCACTCATCAACCACTTCAGCCCCGGAAGGATTTGCCCCCTTCCTGGTCATGCCATTTTTTTGCGATACGGCACTGCGTTGCTTTAACTGACAATTGCGCGGTTGTTTGACATTGTACCCAAACAAAACTTATGTCATTTTTTTCCTCGCAAATAGAGCTTTCTTTTAGTGGTATTTGATCACCTCTGCGGTTTTTATTTTTTGCGCTATTAACAACAACAAAAAAGCGACAATTTTGGAGAAAAAAAACAAAACAAAAAAAAAAAAACACAATATGTTGTACTTTTTGCTATAATAAATATCCAATTTTTTTTGGAAAAAAAACTATTTTTTTTCCCTCAGTTTAGGCCGATTTGTATTCTTCTACATATTTTTGGTAAAAAATCCGCAATAAGCGTATATTGATTGGTTTGTGCAAAAGTTATAGCGTCTACAAAATAGGGGATAAATTAATGTCATTTTTATTATTTTTTTTTTTTTTTACTAGTAATGGCGGCAATCTGTGATTTTTATCAGGACTGCGACATTGTGGCAGACACATCGGACACTTGTGACACTATTTTGGGACCACTGACATTTATACAGCGATCAGAGCTAAAAATAGATATTGGTTACTGTATAAATGTCACTGGCAGGGTAGGGGTTAACACTAGGGGGCGATCAAGGGGTTAACCGTGTTCCCTAGGTGTGCTGTAACAGCAGGGGGGATGGGACTGACTAGGGGAGGAGACCGATCGGTGTTCATACTTAGTATGAACACACGATCGGGCTCCTCTTCCTTGAGAGAACTGGGATTTGTGTGTTTACACAAACAGATCCAGGTTCTCGCTCTGTCACGAGCGATTGCGGGTGCACGGGCACACGCATCGGCTCCGGGGACATGCGGCGGGCGGGTGCCTGCTGCGTCATGTGTGCACCTGCTATGATGTCTTAAAGGAACGACGTACAGCTACGTCGATTTCGCAGCTATGCCAACCTGCCGTGTTATAACTGCAGCGGCTGGTCAGCTAGTGGTTAAAGGCCCGTCATTTCATGAATGTCTTACAGGACAACTTAATGTCCCAATTCCCAAACTAGAAAGAATGCTTTGCTAGATTAATTACGAATGATCCTAATCTGATCTCAGATTTGGTGTAAAAGATAGAAAAAGGAGGCATGAGGGTAGCACAAGAACACTAATTTTCAAATGAGCCAATTTTTCTGAAATGCGGTCATTACTACATATCATCAATTGGGACCAAATCCTAGATACATTGAACACGGAAGAAAAATGGGAATGCTTTAGGAGCATATTAAACAAAGGTATTACACAGTGCATTCAAATGGGCAATAAATATAGAAGAGCAAAGGTGAAACCTGGGTGGATAAACTGTAATGTAAAAAGTCTCATTAAAGAGAAAAAAATGGCCTTCAAAGAATATAAAAAGGGGATAGTTCGCCGTCAGCATTCCAACACTACAAGGAATGCAATAAGAAGTGTAAGAACGCAATCAGGAAGGCCAAAAAAGACTACGAGAAACATAGCAGAGGAGTTAAAAAAAAAAATCCAAAAAAATTCGATACATTGACAGTAAAAAAGGCAAAATCAGAGCACATCGCCCACATTAAAGACGAGGATGGGAGGATGGTTATGGATCACACAGAGAAGGCAACTGTACTAAATGCCTTCTCCTCAGTCTTTACGCAGGAAAAGGAGGAGTATACCGACCACGATAGTACTGTTAGTGACACATCACAGGGCTTAACCTTAAGCTGCAAAGGGGTTTTTTCACTGGGCAATAAGGATGTGTAACTCTCTTCCACAATTGGTGGTGGCTGCAGACAGTATGTATATTTTTAAGAGACTGTTGGATGCACATCTTAAAGAGCACAACCTACAGGGATATGGGAAATAATTATAGACACTAACACATGTGCACCTAGACAGGTTGAACTGGATGGACTATTGTCATTATTCAACCTTACCTACTATGTAACACCATGACCACCTGTCTGCAATGTTCCAACCATTTAATTTACAGCAAAGAGGCACTCAACAGGTTTGCTTTCAGTATTCTCTGTTTCTCAATATTTTTCTGATAGGGGTCAGCCCATAGCCCAACCATCAGAAGTATAGTAGTATTCAGACATGACTACTAATCCCCCTCAGATGCAAAAGGTCAACGGGGATGGGTCCAGGCCCTAAAGGCTTCAGGGCCTGCTCGGTTCAGAAAATGGGGCTCAGGAAAACTGGTTTGTTCAGAAACCTTTTTTGTGGGAGAAACGAGATTATCCATTAACTACAGCAAGCATAGTACTCAGAAGTGATGACCAAAACCTTAAAAACAAAAAAGAATAAAGCCATTGTGAATCGACTAAAATACAAATATGACAGGCTGGATTACATACAGTCCACGGTTATACTTAAAGGAGAAGTTCATCTTTGGGAGCATGTTACACCCATATTTAGGGTGTAATATGCTCCAGCAGCTCCCGCCCCAAACCTCTCCCTGTGAAAGCGAGCAGGGGATTTTCTCCTGTTACAATTTAAAAACAGCACAACTGTACAGGACTCTGTCCATACAGCCGCATCATTCATTCACAGAGTTCTGTAAATGAATGAAGTACAACTATCATCTGCAATTGCAGCAGACAGCT
Source organism: Aquarana catesbeiana (assembly GCF_042186555.1). NCBI lineage: Eukaryota > Metazoa > Chordata > Amphibia > Anura > Ranidae > Aquarana > Aquarana catesbeiana. The sequence continues at coordinate 161,417,570 of NC_133336.1, forward strand.
TGTAGTACTCAAACTGCTAGGGTGCTGGTGAGCGCTCTCATAGTTCATTGATCTTCCTGCTATTTAGTAACTGTCGGCCCGCTTGGAGGGTACAAGCAGACAGCTATACTGAGATTCTACAGGAGAATGGCATTGTACCCATGATCTACTGATCATGGGTGTAATGTGTTCCAGGCTCATGCGGCAAAAACAATAAATGCACATTTTTTTTCCTGCAGAAGAATGTGCATTTATTATTTTTTCCCAAAAGGTGAAATTAGCCTTTAAAGTCCAAAAGGCAGCTAATACCAGACCATATTAAGGTGAATGTGCCCAGAATACACCAGGAAAAGCATATCCGCATAGAATATAACATGTTTCAAAATAACAGAGGTAGCCCCCTATGGAGATTATGTCGCCATCACCTGTTCCGTGGACAGCAAGATTCACAAACACGGCCTTGAAAAAGTCTTCATACCCCTTGAAAATTTTCCACATTTTGTCATGTTACAACCAAAAATGTGAATGTATTTTATTGGGATCTTATGTGATAGACCAACACAAAGTGGCACATAATTGTGAAGTGGAAGGAAAATGATTTTCAACATTTTTTACAAATAAATGTGAAAAGCGTGGTGTGCATTTGTATTCAGCCCTCCTGAGTCAATACTTTGTAGAACCACCTTTCTCTGCAATTACAGCTGCAAGTCTTTTTGGGTATGCCTCTACCAGCTTTGCACATCTGACATTTTTGCAAAATAGCTCAAGCTCTGTCAGACTGTGAACAGCAATTTTCAAGTCTCGCCACAGATTCTCAAATGGATTTAGGTCTGAACTTTGACTGGGCCATTCTAACACATGAATATGCTTTGATCTGAAAGTAAACCATTCCATTGTAGCTCTGGCTTTATGTTTAGGGTCGTTGTCCTGCCGGAAGGTAAACCTCCGCCACAGTATGAAGTCTTTTGCAGACTAACAGGTTTTCTTCCAAGATTGCCCTGTATTGCTATTGTTTTCTTCCAAGATTGCCCATGAATTGTCTGGTCAACTCTGACCAGCTTCCCTGTCCCTGCTGAAGAAAAGCATCCCCACAACATGATGTTGCTACAACCAGGTTTCACGGTGGTGGTGTGTTCAGGGTGATGTGCAGTGTTAGCTTTCTGCCTCACACAGCGTTTTGCTTTTAGGCCAAAACATTTAATTTTGGTCTCATCTGACCAGAACATCTTTTTTCACGTTTGCTGTGTCCCCCCCATGGCTTCTCGCAAACTGCAAATGGGACTTCTTATGGCTTTCTTCTTGCCACCCTTCCATAAAGGCCAATGCACGACTAATAGTTGTCCTGTAGACATATTCTCCCACCTAAGCTGTGGATCTTTGCAGCTCCTCCAGAGTTACAATGGGCCTCTTGGCTGCTTCTTTGATTAATGCTCTCCTTGCCTGGCCTGTCAGTTTAGGTGGACAGCCATGTCTTGGTAGGTTTGCAGTTGTGCCAAACTCTATTTTTGGATGATGGATTGAACAATGCTCCGTGAGATGTTTAAAAGCCTGCTTTAAACTTTTCCATAACTTTATCCCTGACCTGTCTGGTGTGTTCCTTGGCTATCATGATGCGGTTTCTTCACAAAGGTTCTCTATAAATAGAGCTGTTCTGTGAAGCCCCCAGAAGTTTGTTAATGACATTAAATTACACACAGGGGGACTTTATTTACTAATTAGGTGACTTCTGAAGGCAATTGGTTCCATTAGATTTTAGTTAGGGGTGTCAGAGTAAAAAGGAGCTGAATACAAATGCACATCACACTTTTCAGATATTTGTAAAAAATGTTGAAAACCATTTATCATTTTCCTTCCACTTCGCAATTATGTACCACTTTGTTGGTCTATCAAAAAATCCCAATAAAACACATGTTTTTGGTTGTAACAAGACAAAATGTGGAAAATTTCAAGGGGTTTGAATACTTTTTCAAGGCACTGCAACATAAGACACCCCACTCAGGTGTCAGGGTTTGAAGAACGAGCCTGGAAGGTCAGTGCATTTTCACTCCTAGACCGTGTTGGCTTTTTCATTGTGGTAAGGCGTTACAGAAAAGAGCCAGTGGAGATTCCTCTCTCACAAAGTCCAGCCAGTCAAAAGCAGGCACCAGTTCAGTCCTGAAGGTCTAGAGTGTGCAGGATAAACTGGTGGTTCTTTCTTGATGATGTGAAAGGGGTATACCTATCTGTAGGTGGCACCTGCATCTCTGATCACTTCCAGTAGTGGTCTTACCCCATTGAACTCTATGGGGTCTTGGTTCCAGGCTTTGTGTAATCTCTCATCCTTTTCTTGAAAAAAATGCACCCTACAAACATCTTGTGAGAGCACTTGGACATTCTGGGATTGGGCACCAGATCGGTCTCAATTTGCATGATGGGCGCACGATCCAGGTTTGTGTTAAACATTGCGGTCATGGTAGCTAGAAGATCTGCTGTGGAGGCTGCCTCAGGTATAACTGAGCTGTATGCTTTTTTTCTTCTGCTGAGGTTCTCTGAGTCTTCTGCCCGTAACTGTAGCTGCATGAGATAGTTGTGGTGTTGCTGCACAGCAGTTTCCGGAGCCATTATGCAAGCCCCTTGTACGGCTTGGGTGGATTCTAGAGTAGAGACCCGAGTGTCCGTAGTGACAACCTGCGTCTAATCTTGTCTACCACCCATTTCAGTTTCTCAATTTGGAGCTTCCAGTGCTCTAGCTCCACTTTAGTCTGGCTGCTATATGTCTTAGAGCCAGACTTAGAGTGTCTGAAAATTCCAAGTCTTCCGACCTAGCAGGAGAAGCCACGATGCTCAAATGAGTAGCAATGTGAGAAGGTGCTCTTACCCCTGCAGGCCAACTAGGTACACTAGAGAAGCAGCTTCTGTCCGGTGAAGAACAATACGGGTCCGCATGGTGTGATGAAGCAAATAAAGGTGCCATATTGGCTGCAAGTGGTCCAGTTGCTCCCATTGTCTGTGATAGGAAGAATCAGCTAAGACCCGCTGTTGCTCTGTTTTGCATGGTGTCTACTAAGGTTCTTTGTGGTATAAGCCAAAGAAGCAACTAAAACTTTGTAGTGTGTTAATGTGCTTTACTGAACAGAAAAGCTGCACATACAAGTGCAGGATACACAATTCATGGCATGCAAAGTATAACAAAATATGCCTACAACATGTACAAGCAGACTATCTTCCTAGTAAATTAGAATGTACAATGTATGTGATAGGCATAAACTAAACAGTTACTTAACTTTGATCTTTCTATATGATGGAGGTATCTTCTAGGATACAGAATCTTCTAGAATGCTTATTGCTTCTCCTAAGTCCTCAGAGCAATTGTCCTACTGCTCCTTTGTCTTGATCACATGGTTCCAAATCTTATCTCCCTCCCATTTCCTGCTACATAATATCCTGTAGCCTCACTTCCTGTGCTGAGCTCATAAACTAGTCCAACGGGTTCATTTGAATATTAATGGGGAGGCCTAGCTTAAAAAAAAATTAAAGTGCATGATCTTAAAATCTAACAATTAACTTATCTAAATTATAAAAATCACCACAAAATAGCCATTGCAACACATTCTTTCCTAGGAGACACTAACTTTCTCTGCTCTGGCATGGGCTCGTAAGGAGGGTGGAGACTGAAAAGTCCACTGTAGGGGTCCTGGGAGCATTGAGCTCTGTTATTCGTGTCCGCACACCACAATGGCTAGCAACGCTCCGTCATTTCAGACTTTTTTTATTGCATCTTTTACATATCACTGTAAAACCCCAATTTCCAAAGACATTTCCTCAGCTTCTGTCAGGGCTGCGCTCAGCCCTTCCTTCTCTGAGCTGGCCACTCAGCTGTCGGCTAATTGCCAGCTCCTATCTCTCCACAGTTACTCAGCTGTTGATGATATCCTGCTTGTCAGTCCTGCCTACTTAAGCCATCCAGTCCAGAGGATCTATGCCTTCGCCTTGAACAGGATTGCAGTTTCTGTGATGTTGACTAAGACTTGCTTTGCTGACATCCCTTCTGGCTCCAGATCCTGCTTGCTGTTCCACTACATTGATCCCTGACTTCTGGCTTGGCTGACTATCTATTCCGGTTACTGAACTTTGGCTATGTTTTGACCAAGTTTTTTTTTTTTACTTTTATTATTAAACAAGCGTGATTTAACTGTACTTCTGTCTCGGCCTGGTTTCATGGTTTTGGACAGCTTCCCAATGACAAACTCTTAACACAAACGTTAATAACCACGTTTATGTAAGTGGTCATCTTTTGTTATCGATAGCATAGACAAAACCCATTTTTTTTAAAAGGTTTATAGTTTTTCATTCTGTTAAAGATACTAGTAAAGTAAACATTCGTTTTCAGGTTAAAAAATCCTGAAAACACAAAACTTTCCCAAAAACACATCTGCCTTTTGTTTTTCTGCCAAATTAAAATTATTCCATGCACCAAGAAACTGGTGACAAAAAGTGGAAGATTCAGCTACACGACAGCACAAGATCACAAGATGAGTCTTGAAAACAGAAGCCTTAAAAAGGTGCTCAGTTAGCATTGTCCATACTGGAAAAAGTACAATTCTGTATCTTTGCACAGCCTTGGGAGACGATAAAGCATTGTTACCTGATAACAGGGAGTGCCCTAACAATGACTTTATGGCAGGATTACCAGGTAAAAAAACAAATGAAAATTACTTTTGAAGTTCTATTAAGTTTTTGAGTTTTCAAAGTAACTATAAGCAGAATAACATTTTCTATTTATGATGCAGTCCGTCAATAGCATTAACAGGGCAGTTTTTGTTCATGCCTGAATATTAAAAAAAAAGACATAGGAGCAAGGCTTTAAGAAGGAAACATTCTTCCAAAACAAAAAAGCATACCACAAATGACTGAACCCCCCCCCCCCCCCCCTCCAAAAAAAAAAAAAACCAAACATTGGTTGCTTCAACATTCTGATGTTGCTAACGTGAAAGGTGTGGCTATTAAAAAAGCAACTACAGGGGATTATTAGATTTAAAGATACAGTCTTTAGAATAAGACTGGCCATACATTATACTATTTTCCTTTAGATTTACCAAAACAATATAATATGATATGATATCAAACTTAAACACTTTCAATTTGTATGCAATCAGGCAGGCCCTTACATTACATAGTTGATGGTAAATCTAAAGGAAATTGAATTAGAAAATTGTATAATATATCACCAGCCTTACAGTACTCTTAATGAAACACTTCGAAGTGTGTTTGGAAAGTGTGGGGATGGTTTTGAATCCAGTTGGGTTTTCACTACTATCCTGGCCTCCATTAGAGATTTACCTTTGTTGACATTATGGAAAGGTTTGTAATCAATGCTGGACTTCTGTTTTAAACAATGGCCAGTTAAGGCCCCATTCACACACTGGCGCTCGGAGAATGCATGCAGAATTGCGTTTCTGCTGGCATTCATGGAAATGTGCGAAACACACACGAAAACGTGAGTTGCACTAGAGGTGCATTTTATTGGCACCCCAAGCACAAGTAGCCATTGCAGGCGAAAAACAATCCAAAATGCGCATTACAAAAACACGAGGCTCACTAAAGAAGGGTGCAGGAGCTACTTTGGTTCATCTCTCTTGCATAGGGCAGCCCTTATAGGTTACTGGGTCAATCACAAAGGGTGCCTTTAACGGGGAAACACGTTGGGCGGAGCTTATTCTGTGACATCACGCCAAAGCTGTTCGGATGATACTGCGCCCGAGGTTTCGCATAGCTGTCTGGCAAATGTTTGTTAGATCAGAACTCATGTAAGCGCAATACTTTTCTAATAAATGGATGTTACCAGCAGCGTTGCTCTACGAGATCCCTTTTCCCTTTATGTTTATTATATACGAGTGTCGGAGCTTGAGTTCTTTATTGTAAGAGTGGCCAGGATGTGGAATTCCCTTCCACAGGTGGTGGTCTCAGTGGGGGGCATCAATAGTTTCAAAAAACTATTATCTATGCACCTGAACGACCAAAACATATAGGGATATACAAGGTAATACTGACTTATAATCACACACATAGGTTGGACTTGATGGACTTGTGTCTTTTTTCAACCTCACCTACTATGTAACTATGTAAGTGTTGACAGAGGTAAAGTGGATACTGGAGACTGGGCTGTCAGTCTAAACTGCAGTGGTCACAGGTCTGATGATCTGTGGTTGAGAGCATTGACTCTTTGGAAACACAGTAGCCAAATGATCTTTATAATCTGATATCATTGTGGTCGGGTAAGAAGCGCAAGGTTCCGCTTTATTCAGGTTAATGGGCTGCCCTATGCGGTCCCATGTCAAAAAATGCAACGCATCACACAGTTGTGAATGGGGCCTAAGAGATGGCTGTTTGTCAACAGAATTGGTTACAATGTTTGTTTTTTTGTTCAATAAATTACTTATTAATTAAGTAGTACTTAAACACAGTTCTAATTTTTTTAATTTTCACATAAAAGGGTGACTTGCTGTCACATGCTTTGTGAAGCATCTTTACTTGTTTTAGAATTTGGTAACATAAGCTGCTAAGATCATAAATTGATATCTATGCATCACAATTTCATGTTGCTTCTTCTAAAGAGGTTTCAGTGGAGATGGGAGGTACATTGTACACGTTTATGGATAATTAAAAAAATATATATATATGTAGTAATTAAATATATTGATTAAAGACTGTACCTTTAAATGTATGTTTAAAGCCCAAGCTTCAGCTACAAAGCTAACAACTGAATATAAGAAAACTGAAAGACAATTATTACACGTTTGCATGAATGCTGCCTTCACGGGATTAGTGGATCCTGTGCAGTAAACTGTTAAAGAAAAAGAACAGAAAGGTTGAATGTACTGATATACTACATTTAGTAAGCTGGCATAAGAAAACCATTCTGAAAAACAGTTTAAGAGTTCATGCACACTGGGCTTAAAAACAAAAAAACAAAAAACAAAACACCAGTTCTCTTATAAAAAAAAAAAAATGTTTTTTGTACAGGCATTTAGGAGCCTTTAGCATTTTTTTCTGCTAGAAAATGCCTCTCAAAAACAAACCATGAGGGATTTTTTTCTGCCCCTAAATTCTGAGCCTAAAATATGCCTCCAAACCACCTAATGTGCATGGATGCATGGGATAACATTGGTCTGCTTCTACAGGCAAAGCATAAAGCTCCTGTAGAAGCAAAGTTTTTATAAGCATAGTGTGCATGGACCCTTATGCAGTTTGCAAGCAGCAGATTTGTCTGTAGTGTAGTAGAGCAACATAATACATTTTAGCAAAAACTCTACTACAATGGAAGGGGTTTCCTTAAAACTTCCTTGAACTTCAGGCAGATAACATTAAAGAGAACGCTACAGAATGTACCACTTACAATTTGTTAGGTATTTGCAAATTAAACAAGTGTAAGTTTCTCAATTTGAATGGCAGCAAATAGATTGAAAGTGGGATAATGTATTTGTACTTTACACTTGTTAGATTTTTTTTTTTTTTTGTTTTTTTAGCTGCACGAGAACAATATCAGCTCCCCAGCCTGCCCATGCTGTCTGGCAGGAATATGTTAATCTAAAAGCAGAACTATATTGTATCTGAGCACCACAAACCAAAAACACCAATTCAATTTTACCATTCAAAGCAAACCCACCCATCCATCCATGTCTTCATGGTTATTTTGCTGAGAAATCATTTTGAAAAACAACCCCCTAGCAATTCTGGCCATGGTCATCTTGAATACAAGCAGATGACTCATGTAGCATTTATTTCCTGGAATCCCTCTGCCCTTAGCTCATGCATGTATGCAGTAGGGTGTGCTTAGCTGGGAAAGCCCCCCTCCCTTTAGTCTCCTGGGATGTATGACATAATTTGCCTAGGCCTGGAATCCAGGAAGTAATTGAAGAAATGTGAAAAAAAAAAGTTCAAAACAAGCAAATATAATATACGTTCCAGTGTATTTACTAATACTAGCAGCATACGTATTAAAAATAGTCAATATTGATTGAGAAAGTTGAAGTTACGCTTTAAGGCTAAATGGACAGAAATACAAATCCGACTGTAAACCAGCTCATGTATACTGTATGTATTTCATTTGGGTATTCAGACACCTGCCTGGAGTTCGAGAATTATAAAAGACTGCTGCGGGCACTAAAATTTATGGTAATGGCATCAGACAATGCTGATTTCAAATCCATATCTTAAAGTCAAATTCTCAAATTTTGGGAGGATGGAGAAAATAATCATCTTACCACAGCTAGGCATTCTAAATCAAGATCATTTTAATTGCAAACATACCTCGCTTATTATATTAAAATAGGTTTGAAAAAATCCACATACTTCTCACAATATGCTTGCAAAACATATAATTTGGAATTCAAGTTCATGGTAGCCAGAACTTTTGTTAGAACATTTAGAGATGTACATAATTAGTATGTAAGCTACTAACACAAGAGAAATAAGACTTTTGCTTATATATAATTTACACTAAAACTGTAGAAAAAAACAAAAAAACATGAAAGCATAACAGTTAATTTTTGTAAATGGATGGTGCCTAGCCAATTGTTGGTTCCCCTTCTCTTTTCTCCATTGTTTTAAAAGCATGACTCAACGTTAAAATGTTACTGCTGATTTATGAACTTCATTGTGTTATTTTTGATGATACAGATGTAAAGTTGATATTAATCATATAAAAAGGGGGAAAAAAACGGAAATAAATTGGCTCTACCAACATTATTGGATCATACAGCTAAATGATTGTAAGTGAAACGCTCGCGCCGGAACGCCAGTGAGACTGGCGTCAATCCACCATATTTAAACACTACAGTTGCACTGAATCTTTGCTGTCTGATTTTCTGCTTGTACCCTGTAAACCCTGTTCCTGAGATCCTGATCTGATTCCTGTGTTTGACCCGGCTTGTTCTGACTACGTTGCTATGTTATCCTGACCCGGCTTGCCTTGTTGACTTCGCATACCTCTTGCCTGCTTGATATCCTGTTGCCGAACTTTGCCTGTATCCTGACCATTCTCTGCCTGCTGTTTATATCTGCATCTGATCATCCATTACCAAACCCGGCTTGCCTGACTATGCATTTAGTGCCTCCTAAGCTCTGCACATACCAGCCTGCTTCCTGTTCCAGTTTCCTGTTGACACATCTTCTGCACGGAAGTCGATCCAGGCACCCATACACCGCCAAGCTCTTGAGGCCACTTTTGCAACATTGGGTGCCCTTGAACCGGGGTTGTAGGAGAAAGCCTTCCCACTATACGTCAGGCTCATCTGTTAGGTACGTGACCGTACGTATACCTAAACAGTGCACTTTATTTCTTCTTCTACAAGATAATACAAGTCAAGCTAAAAACAGACACTAATAGATTTTTAAAAAATTTCAGTAGCAAAATTCCTGAAGTGTACATCAGTGTTTTTCTGTGTCATGGAAGATCAACAAAGTCGAGCTAAAACCAGAATTAGATGTGAATTAACCCTACAAGTATTACTAGCTAGTAATACTTGCACTAGTTGATACTGTGAAGAGTCCACTTAAACATCCAAAGATAAAAACAGTCCTTTTATTTTAAGAAAATAACTTTGTAGAAGTAAAGAAAGATGTGAAATCCTGCTCAATATTCACATGTGGATCTCTGTTCCGGTAACATTCAAACAAGCTGCCTTCAATTAGTGACTGGACACCATAGACCACCGCCAAAAGTAAATATACCTGCTTACCAGCAGTACTGGGCCTTTCAAAGGGCCAGTGCACCTGTGGCTGATTACCCTTCCAGGGCGTTAGCGTCAAGTCAACAGGTCTTGCCCATGAGCCTTTGAGCCAGACAGACCAGTCTTGCTCTGAAAAAAAAAAAGACCATGTCCAACTTCAGGGTGTGTGAATTAAGTAGAAGGTCTATTAGCAGGGGTGGCCCATTCATTAAGGGCACACGCCACTGTCTATTACTTTAAATAGCCAAAGGTTAGCTATAACAAAGCTATAACTGAAAGGCATAATTCTCTCTTCCAATCCCTAACCACTACAGCTCTGGAAGGTTTTACCCACTTCGTGACCAGGCCATTTCTTGCGATACGGCACTGCGTTGCTTTAACTGACAATTGCGCAGTTGTTCGACGTTGTACCCAAATAAAATTTATGTCCTTTTTTTCTCCACAAATAGAGCTTTCTTTTGGTGGTATTTGATCACCTCTGCAGTTTTTGTTTTTTTGCGCTATAAATAAATAACGACAATTTTGAATAAAAAAATATTTTTTACATTCCGCTATAAAACTCTCCCAATAAAAAAAAAATAAAAAGAATCAAATTTCTTCATCAATTTATCCCAATAAATATATATTGATTGGTTTGTGCAAAAGTTATAGCGTCCAAAAACTATGGGTTAGATTTAGGTACTTTTTTTATTGTTTTTACGAATAATGGTGGTGATCAGTGATTTTTAGCGGGACTGCAACATTGCGGCAGACAAATTGGACACTAAGTGACACTTTTTGGGGACCAGTGACACCAATACTGTGATCAGTGCTAAAAAAAAAAAAAAAAAAAAAAAAATGCACTGTCACAGTATAAATTACACTGGCAGGGAAGGGGTTAAAACCAGGGGTGATTAAGGGGTTACATGTTACGTCCTAGGGAGGTGTTTTCTAACTGTGGGGGAGGGACATACTGGAGTAAAAGAGATTGTGTTTCAGCTTAGCTGAAAACACAAAGACCTCTCCTTTCCTCCCTGACAGATCAGCGGTTTGCCTTTACATAGGCACACCGCTGATCCGTCTCTTCATCGCAGCCGCCGGACCCGCTGATTGGCTCCCGCTGTGTCTAATCACAGCGAAGTGGCGCGCACCCTGTGCATGAAATCACATACAGGTATATGCCACAGTATATGTACGGTGGGCGGTCCGGAAGCGGTTAAGTACTCCCTTTTCGTTTCCCCTTCTCTGTTCCACAATTATCTTTTTCCATTCACACTATTGCAACTTCTCCTTTACCTGCTGTCCATGCTGCAATGCACGGCAATGGAAATCACATTTTTCTCTATAGTGTCTGTTCATGTCAATACAATATTGTTCGATTTTTGAAAAGGTGCAGGTGCTTGTTTTGCACTAGAAAGAAAGGAGATACCCCCTCAATGGGATTTTAACAGCAACACCACCACCAATGTAGAATAAAAACAAATGTTTATTGGTACATGTAAAATAGATTAATCACACATGTGATGTTCTTATAAAAACAGAGCAAAAACACAAATTTGATTCATTGCATGCATGCAAAATCAGGCTCTATATAGTATTACTCTCCAAAGTCCGAAAACAACTCTTCGGTACCTGACACGTTTCAGGTTCAAGCCTTTCGTCAAGGGTATTTAGAAAGGAGAATATATATATATTTAATTGTTTGATAAAAAAAAGAGCAAAACACAATAACATTGTGACAAACAGTGGCAAGCATATAAGGTATAGACACAGACCATGCTGATGGAGCACCTACCAGACTATGCAAACATGAATCATAAGGATCACTGCGGAGGATGGCGTCAGTGGAGATCTCCGACACCACCCCCAGAGGCCAAACACAGGGTGTCCCATGGAGGTCCCCACACTGGTTGGTCGCAAGTCACAAATAGTATTGGAAATGACAAGGACTATATGCAAAACAAAAAAGAAAAAAAGAAAGAGGGGGAAACTGATGTCATTATTTCCAGCTAGGTTTTCATGGTGGCAAGAGATGAACAATGCAACTGTCCATAAACTTGGTATCACAAACCGCATTGTGGATCCATAGTTCCTAAGTATACAAATGAATAGATGGGTGGGTGAAAGCCAGGATATTTACCAGGTAATGTTTAGGAGGGATATTGTAGTATGAGCCTTTAAATGGCCACTCTCGGTCCTTGGATCCACAGTCAAAGATAAGTAGCCTTCACCTTCTCCATAAGGGATAAACACAAGCACCAGGTTGTCACAAAAAGGCCAAAGCCTACATGTGAATATGCTTAATATATGGAAACCATAAGGGTATAGAACGCCATTGTTTACTTTTTTACCCCCATCAGACAAACAAATTGAATATATATTCTCCTTTATAAATACCACTGATGAAAGGCTTGAACCTGAAATGTGTCGGGTACCCAAGAGTTGTTTTCGGACTGTAAGAGACGTCTGGTTGATAGACGCGCGTTGGCGCACAGACGCATGCGCAGTAATGTGTGCACCAAGAATACAGTGCGCTGGCATTTGCACGGATGCGTGCAGCCGCAACCAGGCGCACGTGCGCACACACTGGCGCCAATCGGTCTATTTAAACGGTGCAATGACACTCACACATTGCTGAGTGGTCTTTCAGCTAATGCCTGTTTACCTGTGTTTATCTGTTCCAGTGTTCCTGTGTTTGACCCGGCTTGTACCTGAACCTTCCCTTGGATTTCTGCCTGCCTTCCCGATTCCCCGGCTTGTGTTTGACCTTGTTCCTGCTTCATGATTCTGCACCTCACTGCCCGACTGTGTACCGAACCCGGCCTGTATCCCGTCTCTGCTTCTGCCTCACGTTCCAGTACCTGCTCTGCTTGGCTGTTGATGACCTCCTGGCTTATGTTCTGACCACGCTTCCACCTGCTGATCCAGCAACATGGAGTTCCAGTTCTTGGTGCCTATCCGGTGATCCGCAACCATCGGGTTCCTGTCAAGGTCCAACCTGAGCCCCTGTTATACCAGCCCTCGTGCCACTCTGCGTCTTTCACTCCTTGTCATCTCTACCAGGGGTGTTAGACAGGAGGTGCAAGAGAAGCCCTCTCTACAGCTCAGTCTCCATCAGGTACTTAACACAGACTTTGGAGTAATACTATATAGACCATATTTTTGTATGCTCGCAATGAATCAAATTTGTGTTTTTGCTCTGTTTTTATAAGATCATTACATGTATGATTCATCTATTTTACATGTACCAATAAATATTTGTTTTTATTCTACATTGGTGGTTTTTCTGCCACTAAAATCCCATTGAGGGGGTATCTCCTTCCTTTCTATATAACAGAGATGTGGCAACTGTCTACCACCTTCTGACATGGTGGAGACATCTCTATCTTGTTTTGCACTATGCTGATGCAGAACTAATGGAAGCACATGAAAAATGAAAGTACATGTATTTTTCCTGTGTTTCTGAAAGGGGGTTGTGCTTAACAACCGGTCTCCTCCTACAAAAAACACATAAAAATGCAACAAAAATGTGCACACAAATACACAAAAACACACTGAAAAGCTCACGATTAGGCAGCAGAACTAGTGTGAACCTAGGTTAAAGCCAAATTTTTCTCCTCTCTTGCTAAAATTCACATCAGTATGCACCTCTCCATGCTGATGTGAAGCCAACAATTGTTTGTATTTTTTCTTGTCTTAGCTTACTTTTTTGGTTTTCACTTCCTGATGGCTCTAGTACCAGTTGCACAGATGCCCCCTGAGAAGACCACGTCACTAGTGCCTTCTGGGAGATCTTGTTCTTATACTTTGAGATCTCGCAGCATTGTTATATGTACATGCGTGAGATGAAGCGTCGTGCAACATTACACTAATCTGTTTAAAAAAAAAAATAAAATAATAAAAACAAAAAAAACCACACACACACAACTTTCCCCCCCCGATTATAGGGAAGGCTTTTCCTCAAAAGATGAATATAATTTGGTATGGCGAATGCTCAAGATGAAGCAAATGACATCACACAAGCATGGTATGTGGGGGAGTGACGGGGAAACCAAAGGATACTTATTGTTATCTTCTAGGTTACAGGTATGTTATTCTGTTGTGTATTTTTCCCTTTTCCCTTTTTTATTTTTATACTCTTCTGATTTGGAGCAATAAGCAGCAACAAATGTGCAGGCCAGAAGATGTTAACTTACGCTTCTAGAAATGTTCACTGTATAGAATACAGAGATATGGAATGTTGTTTAAACTTAATGTTTAAATGTCTTGAAAATTTTCAATAAAAACCATTGAAACAGAAAAAAATGATTAGATTAAAGTGGACCTTCAGTTATTTTTTCAACTTTCCTTCTATTAAATCTTCTGCCCTTGCAGTTTTAACTTTGGATAGTAATAAAACTTTTTTTTTTCTGCCAGTAAACACCTTATACAGCCCACTTCCTATTTCTTGTCTGGAAAAAAGCCTAAGCTTATGACATCGTGCGCAGCTCTCTCTCACCCACGTGAGAGTTTGCCGGTAAGAGAGGGGGAATGAGTCATAAGAGGGCCAATGAGAGCTTCAGGGCTGCAGAGCTGGAGGTGTGCCTCCGTGTGTCTGTGTAAATCCAAGAAGCAAACAGGCAGCAGCCTTAGCTGTCCACAGTCAAACAGGTTGCAGCCAGACTCAGTGGAGGGAGATTTCTGCAGCATATTTATACAGAATCACTGTATATATAAAATAATATGCAAAGTGGTTGGAAAGAAGCTTCAGAATGGCAAAGATGCTTTTATTACATATTATGTGAGCAGACTGCAGTTCCTCTAAGTATAATACAATAACTAAAACAAAACAAAAAAAAAAAAATGTAAAAAGCCCCCTGCCACCATTAAAACACAAATGCGTGTGCAGGTCGAGAACATGTATGTAACCAACGATTGTACAACACACATTAGGTATTGCTATGCACAATGGAGTAGAATAATTCAAAGTCTCTCATTTATGCTCCGTTCACACATAGGAGATTTGAATCCCGGGTGGAATCACTGCGATTCTGCCTGCGATTTCAAAGGATGAGGCTGTGTCAAGTAAAAAATAATAAGTATGTCAATCCTCAAAACTGTTTACGATAAGGCTCCGTTCACACATAGGCTTTTTGAATTGAGATTCCGCCTGTGATTCAAAGCGCCTATGTGTGAACCAATTTCAAAACCTGCTGTCAAAATGTCAAACTACAGATCAGCGTGTTTAGGTGCCATTTATGTCAATGAAGCCTAAAAACATGGCACGATTCTGCCATAATTGGCGTGCAACAAATCGTGCTGCAACCGCATAAACCAAATTGTGTGTGCAGCCCAAAAAAGGTTCTGCAATCGCAACAGAATCGCACAATGTCTTTAGGCATTATTGAAATGAATGGCACCTGAACACGCTGATGTGCGATTTGGCATTTTAACAGCATGTTTTGAAATCCGTTCACACATAGGCGTTTTGAATCGCGGTGAACTGATGAGGTGTAATGGCATTTTAAGCATCACAGTTTTGAAGATTGACAGTTTTTTTTTTTTTTTTTATTTGACACAACCTCATCTTTTATTGGGTATTATATTCTGTTTGTGCACACTAAAATTTATTTTAGTGTATTTTTTACTGAAAACACAGAATTGATGAACAGTTGCTTATATATTGTACAATATTATATTTGAACATTTTAACATACATTTAAAATAAGCACTTTAATATGACTTAATATTATCTTGTAATAATAATCCCCCTTATTGCCTAAAGGAGAGCCGAGCACATGGATAACCTTATCAGCTGTCTGGCAGCAATGACTGAATCATGAAATCAGAAAACAAATGAAACAGATCACGTATTGTGCATGTATCTTTTGCATGAAGTTTGGCATTAAATTCATACCTCATGAGCCATAATTGCCTTTTCATAGTTCTGAAGAATGTTTTAACAGTACGATTCCATAACTGGAAAACTATTTTATAGTACATACTATGCCTTTCCTGAAGAAATGTCAATAGTGTCCAAGAAACTCATGTAAATGTACAATATAATATATATATATATATATATATATATATATATATATATATATATATATATATATATATATATATATATATATATATATATATGTAAAGCAGTGAGCAAATTGATATAAACCAAGCATTATAATACAAAGTTTTCAGGTTAAAGCGGAGTTCTGGCCAAAATATGACTTTTAAGATAACAAATACCCCTAGAATACTCATGCCTCGTGCAAAGTAACAAATGTATGCTGTAAACTATGCCCAGTTTTCTATTTGTGCAGCATTGCTTTCTTAATTTGTGAAGTTCCTGCACAGCGCGTCCATCTCCAGTGTGGGTATCTGGAGCCGCGGTGTCCTTCCTGGATTCAATGTGTGCTGGCTACCCAGCAGGTACCTGCCAATCTCATGCATGTGCAGTGCCATGGCAAGCTGACCAAGATTTACCATAGCCGTCAATGTTAAATGTTACAGGAGCAGTGCTATGTCAAGCTGACCAAGATTTCCCAGGAGCCAATGCAAAGCGGGAAATGACATATGGCGCTGCAGCCCCTAGGGCTGGGTTCACACTAAAGAACGCAGCGACTCACAGGAGGAGTCCAGTGCGTCTCCATTAACCGTTTCAGGTCCGATTTCAGCCCAAATTTTGGGCTGAATTCAGACCTTAAATGGACCAAAAGATGCACAGAGCTCCTGTGTAATTGGCACCGAAGCCGTTGCGGAGATCTGTGAGCTGGTCACAATCTCCTGACATGCGAAAAGGATGTGGGGAAATCAGCATCCAATTTGCATAGGTGTGAACCCAGCCTTAAGGAGGAAGTGACATTAGATATAGGTACATAACAGGTAAGTGAACAGAAAAAAAAAAGATAAATTGCCAATTCATTTTAAGGATGCACATTAGTGCCGCATGGCGAAGAGTGAAAAATGTGGATGGAACTCCAGTTTAAGGCCCACCTTTCTTCTGAATACCAATATTAAAATAAACAGGCACCCACAACGTCAATTTAGTCCAAGCTGTATTAAAAGGGGTAAACATACCTGTAGATTCACTTTGCCTTCTAAACTGGTCCCAGACATTAAGCTCATAGCCTTAGTTTTCAAAAGCACCCAAGTACCCCTTAAAGCGTTATTGCTCTAATGGCCAGGATGAAAGAAAGTGCCTCTTTAGGTAGAATATTGAAGCAAAAATCCAGAAACCAAACTCGGAGAGGTAGTCCTTTACCTAATGACACTAGCAAAATAATGGGGATTGCTGGAGTGGGAGGGGTTATATAACTATCAAAATTCTCTTTGCCAATTACATAGAGGTGGCTAAATATAGAACATTGTCTATGACTATGGAGCCTATGTCCTGTACTGCACTATTCGGAAATCACTTTTGGATGGACTGACTCCTAAAAGCGTGTGTAAAGGCAATTTTATTTTATAAAGCAGGGAAGGGCAAAACCCCCATCGTTCAGATCTGAACCTGGCACCTCTGCGGTGTCTGACTGTATCTTATCACGCTGTGCCACCTGAGACACTGGACAGCTCCCTGCCTAATCTTTTAGACAACTTTGCCCTATATCTTGTTTCTGGTGAACCTTGAACTCTTTTCTCCTCCCATGAGCTTCCTGATTTAAGTCATGTCTATACACGTATGGTTTTCCAGGTTATCTTGCTCCTTGCATACGTGCTGCAGTTCTGATCTTTGCTACCACTCGTTATCGACTCTTAGCTTATTCATTGACTTTGCTTTCATCTGATCGCAACCAACTGCTACTTGTTACCAACTTTTGACTTGTTTACCAATTACGCTTCTGCTTGAACCATACCTTCTACATCTGCGACCAGACCCCAGCTTGCTCACCTCATGGTGGGGCGATCCTGAGGACTGCGACCTGGTACTAGCACGTAGCAAAACCCATCTCTACCATCAGGAGCTCTAGTGAATACTGGCTAGTGCTTAAACCCCATGCCTTGGGTGAGCCCTAATCATCCACTAGGGGAATCTGCTACAGCCACTGACCTCCGAGCCTGATCCCAGACCGTGACCCATCAGGGTAATTTTTGCAATCTGATTTGCCATCATTTTCGGTCCAAAAATGCATCAGGAAAAACAGGATAGGATAGAAAATCCCCCCAAACTTAAAACTATCTTAGATCGTTGTCACCAGAACATTTGGGCCCATTGGATGCTTTACCCTTACCTTTTCATCTGGTGACAAAAAAATAAATAAAAAATTTGCAGTAAATTTACCAGGGCAAGAATAGCAGAAGCAAGGTGCTGGAAATGCTTTAGTAATGAGAAGCAAATCTTTAATTGAGCCTAAAGACTTGGGTTCTTGGGGGTCAAGCTATGCTGTGTAGACTTGCACAGAACAGGTAAGTAGGACATGTTTATTTAGAAAAAAAAAAATTACGTTTACAATCACTTTAAGGTATCGGAAACCCACTGTCTGTGGAAAGACCAGTTACCCAGTGCAAGAAACCCAGATACAAGACCAGTTACCCAGTGAAAGAACAGAAAGTAGCAGTGAACAGCCTATTACAGGAAGATACTGCACAGAGGCAAGTTGCAGAGGATGTCATGGCTCTTGTATTAACACACTATTTGTTATGTATGGATTTCAGCTTTATACACTTAAATGCGAGTTGCCCTTTATTCATTCTACACTCTAATCTGTGATTAACAAAATTGGTCTGTGTCATTTTGCTTGTTTAGGGCAAACTACCCATTGATCCACTTCTCTGATGTTAGAGAAACTCCCAAATAAACGTGTTCCTTAAAAATAGGGTGACACTGTAGGTACATCTATAGTAGTGTGCCAACGTCCCAATATTAGATTAAGGGAACTAAAATAACTAAGAAAATGGACTTTCAAGGCACACGGGTATTTTAACTATAAAAAAGGTAAAAATAGTTTTATTAAGTTATGATCTATAAAAATAAAGCCAGATACTGTGAGTAACACATTTCACAAAGGAGGGTTATATATATTCAAAATTTCCTGCCCTACGTGCAACTAAGATACCACTTGTTGTAATTTTTAACTGTAATAAAACATTCAGAAAGATATGGGGAACGAATTCCCAAGCCGATGTTATGGTTTATAAATATAGGATGACGAGCTGTGGGTCAGGTTGCAGGTCCGGGTAGGCATTTTTCTTAATAGCTCGACATGTTGTGTGTCTGGAAAACACTTCTTCAGGAGCTAAAGAGAGTTCCTGTACAGTCAGGCATGATGAAAACCATATAGATGTAGTGTTTCAGCTGGTAAGCTGGATAATCACTTATTTATATTAGAAAGTTTAATATATTATTAGCAGTATATACAGAGTGTTGCGGGGGCACCATGTACGGCCAAAACTTTCAGTTTGAAAGATAGACAATAGTGGGAAGTCTTGTAGATAGCAGTGGGTAAGTAGCTTGGGAAGGCTGATGTCTCAAATTTGTTGTAAGAGGGCTGTACGGTATGGTGTGGCTCCCTGTTGTGGAACAGCATCTGCTGACACCAACAGCAGATGCTGTTCCACAACAGGGAGCCACACCATACCGTACAGCCCTCTTACAACAAATTTGAGACATCAGCCTTCCCAAGCTGAGTTGAGGATGCCACTCTCCTCATCAGGTGAATGTGCTTGGGCCTGAAGATTGTCCCCATAGGCGTTATCAACATTCAAGTAGGTCAAATGTTTTATTTATACCTGGAAGCACCGGCCATCTGTGGTGGCTAAGATGGAACAATGGAGCGGCAGTGGAGAAGGCAAGTATAGGTGTGTTGGGATGAAGCCTGGGAAAAGACTTTGCTACTTGTCTTGAACGGGAAAAGGGGCAGATTCCCTTTAAAACTCCACTGCCATTTTCACATTTCAGCTATACATAGCTTCGCTAATCCTCATAGTACAAGATAACATTCTGGTAGATTCAATAAAGTATTTTCAAGACATTTCTGGGTGTGTGGATGTAGTTGGAGGCCTCGTGCCAAATTCATGCAGTCTGTGAATTTCATTGTAAGTACCAACGCATGTATCAAAATCACGTGCCGTTACAGCACTTTTATTGTCTCTATTGTTGCGTCAAGTTCATAAAAAAATACCAACATGTTGCTGACAAGAAAAGTGGAGGCAAAAAAGACTTCTTTCATGTTGAGAGCAATTTATGTCACATGTGAAAGTATTGTGTCACAAGTTCGAGACAAAGTTCTGCTGATAAAACAATTGGGGATTTGAGCTCAAAATAAGTAGCTTAAGAGATACAATGTTGCACTTTAGTATTTCTTGCAATGAGTAAATAGACATTTGGTTTGTTCATTACAGCAGCTACAAAATTGCAGAAACAAAACGTCTGTTGGTACAACAGATGATTTATCTATTGGAATGGGTATAAATTTAGTGGTGGCATTTGGGCCCAGCCACCAGCATCCTTTTGTGGTTAGGCTACAGGCAGCCCCTGCTGCACAGTGGCATTAACTATTACTGTATTCAGGTGGCTTCCAGCATCCTGTCAGCCAATGACATGCCCACAGAATGTCCCCGGCACTGGAGTCCTGTTTTGTTGCTCCCATCTTCTCCAAATTTAACTGCTGGATTTGCATCTGCATATACAGTACTCCAAACAAGGATTTAAGGGTATATGCAAAAGGACCTACCAGTTTTAACTTCTTGAGAGAACCTTGCTAAATTTACACCTACTAGTACAGGCAAATCATCTATTACACTGATTTGCACTGCTTTGCTCCTACAGTTTTGTTATTTATGCATTTTTCAGCAAACCAGGAGTCTATTTATTCATTGCAAAGCACTTAAGTACAACATTGTATCACATGTGCTACCTCTACGGATGAGTGCAGATCCCCAATTGTTATTGTTTTATTGTATGCATTTTCATTTTGGCCCAAGAGTGTCCTAACAAATGAACAAAAATAAAAATAAAACAGAACCAATTAAGAGTATGGGTACAAAAATACCACTACAGGTATATACTTATCCACTCACTCCTATCAAGAGTGGGGCTCAGTGGCCAAACAAGCATATGAAAAAACAGAACCATACCAAGATACAGGGTATGGTTCAAGATACCACATAATGGAGCCACAGGGAAATCGTATCAGATATGATACGATTTCCCTGTGGCTCTATTATGTGGTATCGTGTACTATACCCTAGAGCTGCGCGGTTAATCATTAAAAAATCGTGATCTCAATTCAACAACCTGATTAATTCATGTAATAAGTGTAAAGTTCTCTGCTTACTCAGCTGTCAAAAAACAAACAAAAAAAACGGGCATTCTGTCAAGCTTTTCACAACAGTGTAGGCGCTGGTAGATAACTAGAAACTGTACATTTTCGTTCTTAGATCAAAGGGATGAACTTCGGTGTGTAAATGAGGGAAGTTTACCCACTTAAAGACATAAGGCCCCTTTCGCACGGGCAGATAGAATTCAGCTTTTAGCTGTGGATAGATAAAATCATCTACCACACCTAAACTCACACAATGCTTTCCTATGGCTCCATTCACACACTGCGTTTTGCAACGGTTTTGTTACATGGGGGTTTGTGCGGTTAGAAAAAATAAATTTGACTGCGTCCACGACCGTTTTAGCGCAGCTATCTGCACATAACCGCAGTGTACTATTTCACCTGCAGATAGCAGTGGCAATGAGGAAAGAAAAACAGGAAGCACATCAGAAATGGCAAGAATGTTCCACCACAGCTAAACGCAGCCACATGTAAACGCATGTAAATGCTGCTAATCGCAATGTACAACTGCAAGTGATCGCTGTGCCTGGAGTCTTGGAATTTCAAAATAACAAAACATGCTTTTAACAGCGGCAGAACAGCTGCCCATGTGAAAGACGCCTAAAACTTTTTCTGACATTTGTTTCTTACAAAAATCTGTATTTTTTGCTAGAAAATTACTTGGAACCCCCAAACATTGTATATCATTTTTTAGCAGAGACCCTAGAGAATAAAATGGTGATTGTTGCAATATTTTATGTCACACTGTATTTGCGCAGCGGTCTTTAAAACGCAATTTTTTGGGAAAAAACACACATCAATAAATTTAAAAAAAAACTAAACAGTAACTGTTATACTTGAAAGGTTCCACATGTACTGTCACTTTAAGGCTGGCTCCACCCAGGAGTGATGACAAGGGTCAAGGGGTATAGTAGCCATCTTAGAGCACATGTAAGGAAGCATATAAGATGTACCTGTCCTGAGATGCATGTTGCAGTGTACAGTGTGTACTGAAATAAACATCCATTGTTCCAGAGTCTTGTGTCTCTCACAACACAGAGGATATAACAGTGGCGACGAGGATGGGATTTACAAAGTGTCTATCAGTCTGAGAGAGAGACAAAGGCAGTGTGGATTGTCATCTGGATAAAAGCAATCACAGAGCCCAGCAGCAAAAATGTCATTGATTGGGACATTAGGTGAATTTGATGGGGAACAGACATCCTGGAGTTCCTGGGTTGAGAGACTGGAACAGTATTTCAGTGCAAATGCCATCCCAGACAACAGGCAAGTAGCAGTATTCCTGACAGTGGTTGGTGCTAAGACATATGACACTCTTAGAGATCTCCTTTTCCCTGTAAAGCCAGCAACTAAGACATTGGCAGAGCTGCTGACACTGTTAGAGGATCACTTCCAGCCTAAACCACTAGAGATTGCAGAAAGATTTCGGTTTTATCAGCGGCAGCAGCAGCCAGGTGAAGAAATTAAAGCTTATGTGCTCGCCCTTCGCAGACTAGCCTCTACCTGTTCTTTTGGGGAGTATCTACCTACTGCACTGAGAGATAAGTTTGTAATGGGACTGAATTGTGAGTCTAGCCAAAAGAGACTGTTAACAGAGAAAGATCTTACCCTTACAAAGGCAATTGAAATAGCTTCAGTGATGGAAATGGCTGTGAAAGATACAGAGGAATTGAACCCCCAGGGCAGAAGGGAAGAGGTGAAACAGGAAGTTTTCAGAACAGCAGTCAAGCCAACTGCCGCAAACTGGAAATACAGACCCCCACCAAGTCGGGAGTCAGCCTTCTACCGTTGTGGAAATACAGACCATGACCACAAAGTCTGCCGGTTTAAGGATCAGACCTGTCATAATTGTGGTAAGACAGGCCATCTTAAACGAGTTTGCCGTAGCAAGAAGGTGCGAGATAAACAACCTCTGAACCCCAAGACAAAGACATATATGGTGGGAAGATATACATCCTCATCTGAGTCCGAGGATGAGGAAGTGCTCCACAGATTAGACATACATCATATGCATTCAGCACCCTCCGCAATGACTGTAGAGGTAACTGTGGAGGGAAAGAAACTCAAGATGGATGTAGACACAGGAGCAGCAGTTTCAGTTATCACCCAGAAACAATGGAGACAACTTCAGACACAAACAACTGTCCGCGCAACACCAATCAAACTGCAGACATATTCAAAGCAGATACTCCACCCACTGGGTTATGCGAAAGTACAGGTATTGTACAAGGGTCAGACAAAGAGACTGCCATTATATATCCTAGAAAATGGGGGACCCCCTCTCTTTGGGAGGGACTGGATTGCTCGCTTTGGTATGCCAGAAATCACCATAAATCCCTGTAACACTGTTACAATTCCATTAGGAGATAATGAGGGATGGGTGGTGTCCCTGAAGCAGCGTTTCCCAAAGATCTTTGATGACCAGTTGGGGAAAATAAAGCACGACTGTGTAAGACTCAAGCTGAAACCCAACGCTCAGCCTAAGTTCTTCAAAGCTCGGACAGTACCTTTCGCACTGCGAGCAGGAGTGGAAGCAGAACTAAGTCGGCTGGAGGAACAAGGTGTCATCTCCAAGGTAGAGCACAGCGAGTGGGCATCACCAGTTGTACCAGTAAAGAAAGCGAATGGGGACTTACGCATTTGTGGCGATTTCCGCATGGCACTGAACTCCCAACTGGAGATAGACCAGTATCCTCTACCCAGAGTAGATGACATTTTTGCCTCTCTTGCAGGGGGCCAAAAGTTCACCAAGCTTGATCTCAGACAAGCATATTTACAGTTTGAGGTCCATCCTTCTTCCCGCAAGTTTCTAACCATCAACACCCACAAGGGACTGTATGAATACAATCGGATGGTGTTTGGTGTAGCCTCCGCCCCAGCCATTTGGCAACGAAAAATGGACGAGATTTTGGCGGACATTCCTTTCACGCAGTGCCTGCTAGATGACATGCTCATCACAGGACGGACAGAGCAGGAACACAAGCGGAACATGGAACTTGTGTTGGCGAGACTCCAAGAACAGGGTCTAAAAGTGAACTTAGCAAAATGCCAATTCATGGTGCCTAAATTGGAGTTTTGTGGCCACCTTGTGGATGCAGAGGGTATACACACCACGTAAGCCAAGGTTGATGCTTTAGTCAAAGCTCCAGCCCCAACCAATGTCCAGCAGTTGAGATCATACCTTGGCTTGCTGAACTATTACCACAAATTCCTGCCAGATCTGGCACACACCTTGTTTCCGCTGAACAAGCTTTTGGAAAAACACTCAAGATGGGACTGGTCGGCTGCATGCCAACGGGCTTCTGAAGTCTCTAAGCGGAAGCTGTTGGTGTCACGCATGCTCGTGCACTATGAACTCCAGAAGCCTCTCACCTTGGCTTGTGATGCCTCACCCTATGGTCTGGGTGCTGTACTATCTCACATCTTACCAGATGGGTCAGAAAAACCAGTGGCATTTGCCTCCAGGTCTTTGACAAAAGCAGAAAGCAATTACTCACACATTGACAAAGAGGCTCTAGCGCTGATATGGGCAATTAAGAAGTTTCATCTTTACCTGTATGGTAGGGAATTCACCATACTGACAGACCATAAACCACTCCTTCAGATCTTTAGCCCTGACAAAGGCATCTCTCAGACTACTGCGGCCCGCCTCCAACGCTATGCCCTATTCTTGGGAGCATACAGCTACAAAATCCAGTATCGCGGTCATGATGCCAATGCGAACGCGGACGCAATGTCCCGACTGACAGGGAAGTCGATGGACTCTTCTCCACCGGTCAAGAGTTGTCGTTACACCAGCCTGTCCTTCTTGTCTTCTGGGGAGATAGCAGCCCATACAGCCAAGGATACCTTTCTGAAAACAATACTCTCCTGGGTACGGTCCGGTTGGCCTGCAACCGTCACACAGGATTATGAACCTTATTTTCGTAGACGTATGGAATTAACTGTGGCTGGCAACTGTGTTTTATGGGGTGACCGAGTGATCATTCCACAGACCCTCCGGAGACACATTCTGGGCTTGCTACATACTGGTCATCCCGGGGGCACACGTATGAAACAAAAGGCCCGAGGCTATGTGTGGTGGCCAAACCTAGACTCAGATATCACAACATATGTGAATGCTTGTGCTGGATGTGCACAAACTGCAAGAGACCCTCCTCGAGGGTGTGTCCAGCCCTGGACTTGGCCCACGGTTCCTTGGTTTCTCCTACACTTGGACTTTGCAGGCCCGATCAGAGGACACACCTTCTTGATCATAGTGGACGCCCATTCAAAGTGGCCTGAGGTAATTCCTGTTACTCAGCCAACGACTAAGGCAACGGTTTCCATACTGGTACATCTCGCTGCTACGTTTGGATACCCCAGAGAGATCGTCACTGACAATGGCGCACAATTCACCAGTCAGGAGTTTCAGCGTTTCCTGACTGCCCACAACATCAAGCACAAGTGGACTGCACCTTACCACCCGGCTACTAATGGTCAAGCAGAACGGTTTGTGCAGACTTTTAAACGCTATTTCAAAGCTACAGTGGCTGCAAGTAAACAGTCCCTGTCACCCCAGCAGCTGGACTCCTTCCTTTCTGCTTACAGAAACACACCACATGCAACCACCGGGAAAACTCCAGCAGAACTCCTTCTGGGTCGGCAGCCATGGACAGTTTTGGACATGCTCCGTCCTCAAACAGTCCAGGAACATGTACTGCAGTCCCAAGACAAGATGGTCAAACATGATGAGCTCCCTCTATTCACAGCCCAACAAAAGGTATGGGCCCGATT
Source organism: Aquarana catesbeiana (assembly GCF_042186555.1). NCBI lineage: Eukaryota > Metazoa > Chordata > Amphibia > Anura > Ranidae > Aquarana > Aquarana catesbeiana. Next base: position 161,443,275 of record NC_133336.1, read on the forward strand.
TTATGGGGCTTCCAACGCCCGGTGGCTTCCTGCTGTCATTGCAGAGACTTTGGGACCCAAGATGTATAGGGTCTGCCTGGAAGATGGTTCCATTTGCACACGGCATGCAGACCAACTGCGTCCTCGTTTTCAATTGCCCGAATCCCTGACGCCAGCTGAACCACCAGTGTCGCAAGGATCTGCTCCCAGCGGATCAGAATGCACGGGGACTGATGATTGGGGAGGACTCTGAACTTTTGAACTCAGCTCCAACAGAGCCCTCCAGCCCTGGTCTGGAGGTCTGTTCACCCACTGAGCTGGTGGATCCCTTCTTGGCCCCGCCAGTGCCCATTCCAGCCAGCCCTGTTTCCTCCGGTCCCGAGTCGCTGGGTGCCCGACCTCAACGACACTGTCGCCCTCCTGATCGGTTTCAGCTTCCAGACCGGTTACGAGACTTTCGACGGGGCCGCCGAAAGTGATCCGATGACATTGTATCCCCGCAACTGTCCCTGGAAGCTTGGTCTCACATCTGGATGCAGGAAATATCCGGTGCATCTCCTGTGTTTGGGGGACTATTATTGGACAGTTATTAGTTAATGTTTTGTGCCTTTTCTCGTTTTGTTGTATTTTTTTTTTTTTTTTTTTTTTAGGGATGGATGGAAGGTGTTATACCTGAAAGGTTCCACGTGTACTGTCACTTTAAGGCTGGCTCCACCCAGGAGTGATGACAAGGGTCAAGGGGTATAGTAGCCATCTTAGAGCACATGTAAGGAAACATATAAGATGTACCTGTCCTGAGATGCATGTTGCAGTGTACAGTGTGTACTGAAATAAACATCCATTGTTCCAGAGTCTTGTGTCTCTCACAACACAGAGGATATAACAGTAACGTTACCCCATTTTTTTTGTATAATGTGAAAGTTGAGGGTTACACTGTGAAAATCGTGATCTTTATTGTAAGCAAAAAAAAAATAAACAAAAAACGTGATTCTCATTTTAGCCAGAATCATGCAGCTCTACTATAACCTGTATCTTGGTATGGTTCTGTTTTTTCATAAGAGTGTCCTAAGCCTGAGAAGCAGCTTACACTACAATAGATTTTCATTCCCATCTTCTAATATCTCCACCCCTTAATATTCTGTCAAAATCCTTTCAATTTTGCAATAGATTCATATACACCTTACCGGATCTATCACAAGTTGAATCATTCGTCACATATATTGTGCTTTTTTTTGTTTTTGTCTTCCAACAATTTTATAAATATTCTGTATATTTTAAAGGCATAAAATATTGAAACAATATGCGATTTTTCAAAATGACAAGTGATAATTTTGAAGCAAGCAGTGTTACGATAGAGGTATAAAAAATATATTCTGTGATTTCTCCTGTTTATGTTTATAATTTCTACTATTTATCACCATTAGCTTTCTGGTATGAAGCATTATGGTTTAAACAAAACTGTTCAAACTTTTTAAATTAAAAAACAGGCTTATGCTATAAAAACATTTTTTTTGCGTTTAGTATGTTAAAAAGTAAAAAAAAAAATACTCAAAAAGAGCAGGTATCAGCGATAACAAAGGGTTAATTAGGTATTAGGGCTGCAACTAATGATTATTTTCATAATCGATTAGTTGGCCGATTATTGTTTCGATTAATCGATTATTCGGTTAATAACCTTAAAAAAAAGTGTGGTGTATAATTTAGTTTAATATGTAAAGTTTAAAAAAAAAGAAATGTATTCTTAAATATCTCAATGCAGTGGTAAATATAAATTACCAAGTTTATGGTTAGGGAGCAAAAGCTCTAATCCACTCTGAGAATAAGACAGGGGAGATATACTGTATATACTATTAGAGGAGATATACTATTAAAGGGTGAATCTGGTAAATATCATCAGACTCAGAGATCAACTTTTTTTTTTATTTAAAAAACAACGTCTTCCTTCAAAAACAAAATGTCATTTTAGGAGCGTTCGTTTGATTTTATAATCATTAGTGGGGTCAAATCGAGAAATAATAGAAAACTTCTTGGTGAAAGGAATTTTGTGGTTGTGACAGTGTATGTGGTTTTCGTTCAGAAATTACATTCATTTTAAAAACAGAATGTTAAAAACAAGTGAAAATGTCAAACAACATTCTTTCATTCAGCGAATGTACAAAGATTTTTCGTCTGAATATTCTCGTCTGAAAATTGATCCATGTGGCCAGCATAAGGCTCAGTTCACAACTATGCAGTTTGCTTTTGATCCGTTTCTGCAGTGCTTTTTGCTGTGCATTTTGATTTTTGCACACGTGATTTTGTTGCATTTTTTTTGGAGAATTTGTTGTTGGGCAGATTAAAAAACACTAATTACTACAAAAACGTATTACATGCTTTTTAGCAGCTTCTCCATTGAAGTATATTGAACCAAAAGAGCACTGTTTTGCGTTTAAAAAAAAAAAAAGTCCCTGACCCTTTCCAAATACGCAGCGGCTGAAAAATGCATAGATGTGAACGTGTCCCATAGGAAACCATGTAAATGAACTGTAGTGCGTTTCTGCAAAAAGCACCAAAAAACACATAGGTGTGAACCAGGTCTAAGACGTTTATTAACATAATGGGTTTTTTTTTTAACCCAATTATGTTACTGGCCGATTAATCGATTATGAAAATAGTAATCGATTAACTTCATAATCGATTAGTTGTCGATTAATCGATTATTTGTTTCAGCCCTATTAGGTATTAAACAGGAAAGACCCATTTTAATAAAATAAAAAATGCTAACAAGTCTTGAGCAAAAAAAAAATGTTGTAGTAAGCTGCCCCTAAAGCTGCAGCTAATGCACGGCATCAAAGTTTGAATATAATTCAAGAACCTCTCTGACACTCAAACTGTTCCTGTTGATCAGTGCTGCAGGAGCTGCTACAAGCAGCTATGCTGTACACCACAGAAAATAACCTCTTGGCTGTCCAATCAACAACAGGTTCAGACAGCTACACACAAGGGCCTGTACCTAGCAGGGAGCCATATATAGCAAGAACTATATAGCAACATATATAGCAAGAACTATATATAAAGAACTCCTAGAGAAAACTGTATTTATTTAATTTTTTTTGCACGGTGTTTAGAAATCATGCCTTTTGTGGATTCTCCTTTACTTTAAATTTCCTAAGCACCTGGTTTCAGACAGGGAGATGGGACAAAGTTACAGGAAGCAATTAAAAAACAGTCAAAGTTACTGCAGTACAAATTTAGGACAGTGCTATTGGGATAAACTGGGATATTAGTGAGATGTCAGTCATGCTTTGAGGGCATATTTGACCTTTCAATCCTGTCTAGTTATAACTCCAACCTGTCTTGTTCACGTTGTCACCAGTCTGTCACCTGCTTATTCTGTGCTACAACATGCCCTGTCCAATTCTTTTATTTAATTCTGATGAAATGCCGCACTCCCCAAACTTGGCCAGTTTACAGGAGTATGCTCTTGCTTGAGTGCATTATCTTCTCACCGCCTTTACCAAGAATAGTTGTTTCAACAGCCAAGTGGCCAAGGATATATTTAGCCACTGTATCTGGAATTGTGTTCTCCCAATCTTTGGTCAGGGGTTATGCAGTGCATCTGTTCTGCTTGCTTTTCCATGTATTATACCACATGCTCTGTATTCTGGATACTCAATTTAATACTCAGAATGCATTTAAATCACCAAATGCATGTTCTGGTGTGAACTGGCCCATAAAACACGAGAGGAATGTTTGTTTTTCTCATGTAACTGGATTTCTTTTGTATTTGCATCATTCTTTATGTTCTTATTATAAACGGATACACCAGTTAATTTTATGGTCAAAGGCTAAGTAGGTGGTTAAGCTAAGAGGTTAAGGTTAAAATTTAGGGTCAAGCCCTCTGCAAAGCTATAATGAGGAAATGTTCTACATAGTGTTGAGATTTGAGAAGCACTGAAGGAACTCAGCAAGGCTCACTGAAACCCTGCTTAAAACTCACCAAGAATCAGGTCACAGACACAGAAGTTACTCTTCTACCATAATAGGAGGACCAGACATGAGCCACCCCAGACAACAAATTCATAAAATAAGTAATTTGGTCTTGGTCGAAAGGGAAATTTCTTCGCTTCCCTTCACAGATATAACAAAGGATGCATACGTTGTGATGCATGGATGCCCTGCCGAGTTGCAGCGCGAGTTGTATTCTCTGCAACAGGTGCAGAAGCTTGGAGCCTAACAAATATACAGGTATGCCCCAAAGTATCTGAATTATCTGTTCTTGTTTAGCTTCTTGATACTCAACTCAGTGAGATAGGCGTTCAAGGTGGTCATACAAAAGGTAGATCCGGTCTTCACCTGGAACCTGCGCAAGAACGCATGAGTTTCACTGAGTGATGTCCCCTAGTTGAGGCCCTCAGATTTGTCTTACAAGCAACATTTAACATTTACTAAATGGTATCAAGTACAAAACAAGAGCATAATCCATAAAGAAGCTATTGTCATGGCAGATGGCAACCAGGAAAAGTCTTAGCACAGTCCTTACTGAAGTACAGTTGTTACAACAGAATCGTTAAACACTTTATGCATTTTTAAAAAGTCAAGGATCCCTGGGAACCAACTAAAGTCAAACTACACTAAAGTCAGCTGTAAGGAAAACTGTTTTTAAAGCAGAATAAAATGGTTACACTTACATTACATTAGAAATACATTAGCCGTAGTTTAACCAAGTGCAAATCAGAACAACCTCAATAAAATACAAATGCAGAAAATGCCATCTTCAACTTTTACAGGTACTGAAAATGTACTCACCTGACCAATGCCCTGTAGACGTGCCAGATCTATCTGTACATGTGTTGCTAACTGGCTTAAAGACAGTTTCCCATCCACCCGTTGCATATCTCCAGCTCTGTGACTCCAGGATTAGAGTTCTCTGAGTGCCAAAGGCAATCATGAAACAGTAGACAACATGGTGTAATTGGCAACCATATCCACAGCCCTTGTTGATGTTACATACTAGTTTCTTGGCTTTACTGCACTCTTTAGGGTTCTGTAGTTAAGAGTTAAGAGAAAATTATTTTCAGATGCACTCTGAAAAAAGCATTCATGAACTAAAAAAATACCAAGAAAAATGCACATACAGTGTATACGAATCCAAACGATTTGCAAACCACACAGTGAGACCATTAACAATTAGCCCATATTCATTACAAAAAAATAAAAATTAATCAGATATCTTATTTATGTTTGTTTTTCCTGCAGTTGTGGCTTCTTGTCTGCAAGCTCAGATGGCTGCGAGCGAAGCTTGCAGAAGATACTCAGTGGCTTCCACCGACATGCTACATGTTAATATTAAGATGCTCTGCTGGTCTATCAAACTGTGGAGGCCAGACGAAGGCGTGGCAGCTGAACCGATTACAGGACTACAGGCTCGTGTCGCACTGACAGAGTGTCCTGTAGCAACAAAGTCAGGAAAAAGGAACACAAACCAACCATGCTAGGATGGATCTGCGTCTATGGCTAGCATGGTCAGTTTGAAACAGCAACCAAGAGAAAAGGGCAGAATAACCAGGTTTTTAGCAACAAACACTAAAAACAAAACCATACTTACTGCATATAATAGGAACTATATACAAAACAAAAAACACAAATTAAATTAAATTTTTGGGGGTACTGCAGATAAAATGCTTTATCCTCATTTCTTGTTTGGGTAGCACGTATAAAATTTAGATTTTAGCTCACTTTTTATGTATGAAAAACTGGCATTTTGATAGGAAACAAAGGGGTAACTCTAGACAACCTACATTTCCTCTAACTTTTATTTGGGATCCCAGACTATCCCCCTGGAACTCAACCCCTGCTTTAGCATAACAATAGGTCCAACTGGAACTGTATTAAATTCAGTGAGAACCTCCAATTCAACCCTGCTATCCTTCAACACTATTTGGAATTGCCTGGTCATTTTATTCATTTCAGGGATGTAATTCCTATATGCCCAGCTATCGCCAGCTGACACAGGATAGCTACACCTCCAAATAGGAGAGGACTACCTAGCCTGAACTACAACAATCTTGGAACATTGTCCACAGGGCATCTACTGGAGACTGATACTACTAGTCACACAACTGGCCAACATCAGACATCACATCTCTCTTGACCATTGGTCACCACACCTTGATCCAGTGAACTATCATCTACTCAACCCTATGACTGTTACCAGAACACTCCATGCCTACCATATGAAAATGTACCATAATCTGACCCTTGCAGTGGGAGCCTCCCCTTATCCAATGTGAGGGTCTAGTCAATATGACCTGGGGCTTAGACCCGGATGTTAGGGTGGTCTTCCCTTTTTGGCACAGTTTATGCGAAAGGTATATTATAGTTTAGGTTTATATTTTTTTTTCCTTTTTTGTGCCTTAGGTGTAGGATGTAGGGGGTGTTTGACAGTTGAAGGCCTGTTCCAAAGCCTAGTTCCACAACCAAGACCCTCACTGGGTGTCATCTATAGGGGTTTGAAACTACATCATATATCTATTTGTCATGATGCGTACCCACTACAGTCAAAAGACTCAGGTTCTCAAGTTTGTATCCTCTTAACAATGGATAGAATGGCAAATAAAGTTATCTATATTAACATGCTTGTGGTTTTTATTTTCTCAATGACTGTTGTATTGGGGGTCGTCTGGAGTGACAAGGCGCTCAGACTAGTTTGAGACAGGCTGCACTACAGTTTGGTACCATGTCAGGCTGCCACAAAATTTTTAGTGCAGATTTGGATCGGTATATCCCTGACAGGGAAGACGGGCCCAGATCTATAAACAGTTGGTTCCACACCCGGAAGAATGCCTGCAGGCCATTACCTTTAACACCTTAATCTCCTTGTTACATGAAAACCATCTGTCCATCTTCTCTTCTTCAGTCAATACTGAGCCATCAATACCCATTGCCATTAAGCTTTCTCCAGGCTGCAGAAAGCTCATTCCCCTAAAAACACCTTTTTAATTTCCCCACACATTACAAACAACCCAAGGATGGGATTTGGCAAACCGCACTTACTGCTACAGTTAAGACTAGCATCTGGCTTTGAGGAACTTACCACTCTTAAAAACCCTTCCCTCTCTGAATTTCAACCCACTCTCTAGCCCCACCCTTTTCTTTTTTTCTTGATCACGTCGCTTTCCACCTCCACCCAATCTCCCTCGTAGACTCCCTTGTCTACCCATCCTTTGCTTCACACTAAAAATGCAAACTGAATAGTCACATCACAATCCAAAGAGTAGCCAGTATTGGTAAACCAGCTGCTGACAAGACCTATGCTTGTAATAACACTGGGAGAAGTTAAAGTTAAAGGTCCAGTTCACTTCT